>NW_028176736.1:0-40380 GCF_949987555.1 Borostomias antarcticus
ACGAGAATACATGTTCTAATGAGGACTTCTATAATAGCGCGTGCTATTCTACATTGGAAAGACATACATTTTGACCAAAATACATCGGGGCGCATGGAAAGTCAAAATGCTCCTAAGACACTTCTCTCTCTCTGAGAAAATTATTTTCCAGGCATGGAAACACAGAATGTGAAAATGTGAATAAAAGCATTTCTAACACAAGAATACATGTTCTAATGATGGGTCCTATAATGGTGCGTGCTCTTCTACATGATAGGGTCATTAATCCTGTTCCAAAACGCTCAGGACGCATGTACAGTCAGAATGTTCCTAAGACACTTCTCACTCTCTGAGAAAAGCGTTCTCCAGGCATGGAACGACAAGTTGTGAAAAGGTGAATGAAAGCATCTCTACCACGAGAATACATGTTCTAATGAGGACTTCTATAATAGCGCGTGCTATTCTACATTGGAAAGACATACATTTTGACCAAAATACATCGGGGCGCATGTACAGTCAAAATGCTCCTAAGACACTTCTCTCTCTCTGAGAAAATTATTTTCCAGGCATGGAAACACAGAATGTGAAAATGTGAATAAAAGCATTTCTAACACAAGAATACATGTTCTAATGATGGGTCCTATAATGGTGCGTGCTCTTCTACATGATAGGGTCATTAATCCTGTTCCAAAACGCTCAGGACGCATGTACAGTCAGAATGTTCCTAAGACACTTCTCTCTCTCTGAGAAAAGCGTTCTCCAGGCATGGAACGACAAGTTGTGAAAAGGTGAATGAAAGCATCTCTACCACGAGAATACATGTTCTAATGAGGACTTCTATAATAGCGCGTGCTATTCTACATTGGAAAGACATACATTTTGACCAAAATACATCGGGGCGCATGTACAGTCAAAATGCTCCTAAGACACTTCTCTCTCTCTGAGAAAATTATTTTCCAGGCATGGAAACACAGAATGTGAAAATGTGAATAAAAGCATTTCTAACACAAGAATACATGTTCTAATGATGGGTCCTATAATGGTGCGTGCTCTTCTACATGATAGGGTCATTAATCCTGTTCCAAAACGCTCAGGACGCATGTACAGTCAGAATGTTCCTAAGACACTTCTCTCTCTCTGAGAAAAGCGTTCTCCAGGCATGGAACGACAAGTTGTGAAAAGGTGAATGAAAGCATCTCTACCACGAGAATACATGTTCTAATGAGGACTTCTATAATAGCGCGTGCTATTCTACATTGGAAAGACATACATTTTGACCAAAATACATCGGGGCGCATGTACAGTCAAAATGCTCCTAAGACACTTCTCTCTCTCTGAGAAAATTATTTTCCAGGCATGGAAACACAGAATGTGAAAATGTGAATAAAAGCATTTCTAACACAAGAATACATGTTCTAATGATGGGTCCTATAATGGTGCGTGCTCTTCTACATGATAGGGTCATTAATCCTGTTCCAAAACGCTCAGGACGCATGTACAGTCAGAATGTTCCTAAGACACTTCTCTCTCTCTGAGAAAAGCGTTCTCCAGGCATGGAACGACAAGTTGTGAAAAGGTGAATGAAAGCATCTCTACCACGAGAATACATGTTCTAATGAGGACTTCTATAATAGCGCGTGCTATTCTACATTGGAAAGACATACATTTTGACCAAAATACATCGGGGCGCATGTACAGTCAAAATGCTCCTAAGACACTTCTCTCTCTCTGAGAAAATTATTTTCCAGGCATGGAAACACAGAATGTGAAAATGTGAATAAAAGCATTTCTAACACAAGAATACATGTTCTAATGATGGGTCCTATAATGATGCGTGCTATTCTACATGATAGGGTCATTAATCCTGTTCCAAAACGCTCAGGACGCATGTACAGTCAGAATGTTCCTAAGACACTTCTCTCTCTCTGAGAAAAGCGTTCTCCAGGCATGGAACGACAAGTTGTGAAAAGGTGAATGAAAGCATCTCTACCACGAGAATACATGTTCTAATGAGGACTTCTATAATAGCGCGTGCTATTCTACATTGGAAAGACATACATTTTGACCAAAATACATCGGGGCGCATGTACAGTCAAAATGCTCCTAAGACACTTCTCTCTCTCTGAGAAAATTATTTTCCAGGCATGGAAACACAGAATGTGAAAATGTGAATAAAAGCATTTCTAACACAAGAATACATGTTCTAATGATGGGTCCTATAATGGTGCGTGCTCTTCTACATGATAGGGTCATTAATCCTGTTCCAAAACGCTCAGGACGCATGTACAGTCAGAATGTTCCTAAGACACTTCTCTCTCTCTGAGAAAAGCGTTCTCCAGGCATGGAACGACAAGTTGTGAAAAGGTGAATGAAAGCATCTCTACCACGAGAATACATGTTCTAATGAGGACTTCTATAATAGCGCGTGCTATTCTACATTGGAAAGACATACATTTTGACCAAAATACATCGGGGCGCATGTACAGTCAAAATGCTCCTAAGACACTTCTCTCTCTCTGAGAAAATTATTTTCCAGGCATGGAAACACAGAATGTGAAAATGTGAATGAAAAGCATTTCTAACACAAGAATACATGTTCTAATGATGGGTCCTATAATGGTGCGTGCTCTTCTACATGATAGGGTCATTAATTCTGTTCCAAAACGCTCAGGACGCATGTACAGTCAGAATGTTCCTAAGACACTTCTCTCTCTCTGAGAAAAGCGTTCTCCAGGCATGGAACGACAAGTTGTGAAAAGGTGAATGAAAGCATCTCTACCACGAGAATACATGTTCTAATGAGGACTTCTATAATAGCGCGTGCTATTCTACATTGGAAAGACATACATTTTGACCAAAATACATCGGGGCGCATGTACAGTCAAAATGCTCCTAAGACACTTCTCTCTCTCTGAGAAAATTATTTTCCAGGCATGGAAACACAGAATGTGAAAATGTGAATAAAAGCATTTCTAACACAAGAATACATGTTCTAATGATGGGTCCTATAATGGTGCGTGCTCTTCTACATGATAGGGTCATTAATCCTGTTCCAAAACGCTCAGGACGCATGTACAGTCAGAATGTTCCTAAGACACTTCTCTCTCTCTGAGAAAAGCGTTCTCCAGGCATGGAACGACAAGTTGTGAAAAGGTGAATGAAAGCATCTCTACCACGAGAATACATGTTCTAATGAGGACTTCTATAATAGCGCGTGCTATTCTACATTGGAAAGACATACATTTTGACCAAAATACATCGGGGCGCATGTACAGTCAAAATGCTCCTAAGACACTTCTCTCTCTCTGAGAAAATTATTTTCCAGGCATGGAAACACAGAATGTGAAAATGTGAATAAAAACATTTCTAACACAAGAATACATGTTCTAATGATGGGTCCTATAATGGTGCGTGCTCTTCTACATGATAGGGTCATTAATCCTGTTCCAAAACGCTCAGGACGCATGTACAGTCAGAATGTTCCTAAGACACTTCTCTCTCTCTGAGAAAAGCGTTCTCCAGGCATGGAACGACAAGTTGTGAAAAGGTGAATGAAAGCATCTCTACCACGAGAATACATGTTCTAATGAGGACTTCTATAATAGCGCGTGCTATTCTACATTGGAAAGACATACATTTTGACCAAAATACATCGGGGCGCATGTACAGTCAAAATGCTCCTAAGACACTTCTCTCTCTCTGAGAAAATTATTTTCCAGGCATGGAAACACAGAATGTGAAAATGTGAATAAAAGCATTTCTAACACAAGAATACATGTTCTAATGATGGGTCCTATAATGGTGCGTGCTCTTCTACATGATAGGGTCATTAATCCTGTTCCAAAACGCTCAGGACGCATGTACAGTCAGAATGTTCCTAAGACACTTCTCTCTCTCTGAGAAAAGCGTTCTCCAGGCATGGAACGACAAGTTGTGAAAAGGTGAATGAAAGCATCTCTACCACGAGAATACATGTTCTAATGAGGACTTCTATAATAGCGCGTGCTATTCTACATTGGAAAGACATACATTTTGACCAAAATACATCGGGGCGCATGTACAGTCAAAATGCTCCTAAGACACTTCTCTCTCTCTGAGAAAATTATTTTCCAGGCATGGAAACACAGAATGTGAAAATGTGAATAAAAGCATTTCTAACACAAGAATACATGTTCTAATGATGGGTCCTATAATGGTGCGTGCTCTTCTACATGATAGGGTCATTAATCCTGTTCCAAAACGCTCAGGACGCATGTACAGTCAGAATGTTCCTAAGACACTTCTCTCTCTCTGAGAAAAGCGTTCTCCAGGCATGGAACGACAAGTTGTGAAAAGGTGAATGAAAGCATCTCTACCACGAGAATACATGTTCTAATGAGGACTTCTATAATAGCGCGTGCTATTCTACATTGGAAAGACATACATTTTGACCAAAATACATCGGGGCGCATGTACAGTCAAAATGCTCCTAAGACACTTCTCTCTCTCTGAGAAAATTATTTTCCAGGCATGGAAACACAGAATGTGAAAATGTGAATAAAAGCATTTCTAACACAAGAATACATGTTCTAATGATGGGTCCTATAATGGTGCGTGCTCTTCTACATGATAGGGTCATTAATCCTGTTCCAAAACGCTCAGGACGCATGTACAGTCAGAATCTTCCTAAGACACTTCTCTCTCTCTGAGAAAAGCGTTCTCCAGGCATGGAACGACAAGTTGTGAAAAGGTGAATGAAAGCATCTCTACCACGAGAATACATGTTCTAATGAGGACTTCTATAATAGCGCGTGCTATTCTACATTGGAAAGACATACATTTTGACCAAAATACATCGGGGCGCATGGAAAGTCAAAATGCTCCTAAGACACTTCTCTCTCTCTGAGAAAATTATTTTCCAGGCATGGAAACACAGAATGTGAAAATGTGAATAAAAGCATTTCTAACACAAGAATACATGTTCTAATGATGGGTCCTATAATGGTGCGTGCTCTTCTACATGATAGGGTCATTAATCCTGTTCCAAAACGCTCAGGACGCATGTACAGTCAGAATGTTCCTAAGACACTTCTCACTCTCTGAGAAAAGCGTTCTCCAGGCATGGAACGACAAGTTGTGAAAAGGTGAATGAAAGCATCTCTACCACGAGAATACATGTTCTAATGAGGACTTCTATAATAGCGCGTGCTATTCTACATTGGAAAGACATACATTTTGACCAAAATACATCGGGGCGCATGTACAGTCAAAATGCTCCTAAGACACTTCTCTCTCTCTGAGAAAATTATTTTCCAGGCATGGAAACACAGAATGTGAAAATGTGAATAAAAGCATTTCTAACACAAGAATACATGTTCTAATGATGGGTCCTATAATGGTGCGTGCTCTTCTACATGATAGGGTCATTAATCCTGTTCCAAAACGCTCAGGACGCATGTACAGTCAGAATGTTCCTAAGACACTTCTCTCTCTCTGAGAAAAGCGTTCTCCAGGCATGGAACGACAAGTTGTGAAAAGGTGAATGAAAGCATCTCTACCACGAGAATACATGTTCTAATGAGGACTTCTATAATAGCGCGTGCTATTCTACATTGGAAAGACATACATTTTGACCAAAATACATCGGGGCGCATGTACAGTCAAAATGCTCCTAAGACACTTCTCTCTCTCTGAGAAAATTATTTTCCAGGCATGGAAACACAGAATGTGAAAATGTGAATAAAAGCATTTCTAACACAAGAATACATGTTCTAATGATGGGTCCTATAATGGTGCGTGCTCTTCTACATGATAGGGTCATTAATCCTGTTCCAAAACGCTCAGGACGCATGTACAGTCAGAATGTTCCTAAGACACTTCTCTCTCTCTGAGAAAAGCGTTCTCCAGGCATGGAACGACAAGTTGTGAAAAGGTGAATGAAAGCATCTCTACCACGAGAATACATGTTCTAATGAGGACTTCTATAATAGCGCGTGCTATTCTACATTGGAAAGACATACATTTTGACCAAAATACATCGGGGCGCATGTACAGTCAAAATGCTCCTAAGACACTTCTCTCTCTCTGAGAAAATTATTTTCCAGGCATGGAAACACAGAATGTGAAAATGTGAATAAAAGCATTTCTAACACAAGAATACATGTTCTAATGATGGGTCCTATAATGGTGCGTGCTCTTCTACATGATAGGGTCATTAATCCTGTTCCAAAACGCTCAGGACGCATGTACAGTCAGAATGTTCCTAAGACACTTCTCTCTCTCTGAGAAAAGCGTTCTCCAGGCATGGAACGACAAGTTGTGAAAAGGTGAATGAAAGCATCTCTACCACGAGAATACATGTTCTAATGAGGACTTCTATAATAGCGCGTGCTATTCTACATTGGAAAGACATACATTTTGACCAAAATACATCGGGGCGCATGTACAGTCAAAATGCTCCTAAGACACTTCTCTCTCTCTGAGAAAATTATTTTCCAGGCATGGAAACACAGAATGTGAAAAAATGTGAAAATGTGAATAAAAGCAATTCTAACACAAGAATACATGTTCTAATGATTGTCCTATAATGGTGCGTGCTCTTCTACATGATAGGTCATTAATCCTGTTCCAAAACGCTCAGGAGCGCAGTGTACAGTCAGAATGTTCCTAAGACACTTCTCTCTCTCTGAGAAAGCGTTCTCCAGGCATGGAACGACAAGTTGTGAAAAGGTGAATGAAAGCATCTCTACCACGAGAATACATGTTCTAATGAGGACTTCTATAATAGCGCGTGCTATTCTACATTGGAAGACATACATTTTGACCAAATACATCGGGGCGCATGTACAGTCAAAATGCTCCTAAGACACTTCTCTCTCTCTGAGAAATTATTTTCCAGGCATGGAAACACAGAATGTGAAATGTGAATAAAAGCATTTCTAACACAAGAATACATGTTCTAATGATGGGTCCTATAATGGTGCGTGCTCTTCTACATGATAGGGTCATTAATCCTGTTCCAAAAACGATCAGGACGCATGTACAGTCAGAATGTTCCTAAGACACTTCTCTCTCTCTGAGAAAAGCGTTCTCCAGGCATGGAACGACAAGTTGTGAAAAGGTGAATGAAAGCATCTCTACCACGAGAATACATGTTCTAATGAGGACTTCTATAATAGCGCGTGCTATTCTACATTGGAAAGACATACATTTTGACCAAAATACATCGGGGCGCATGTACAGTCAAAATGCTCCTAAGACACTTCTCTCTCTCTGAGAAATTATTTTCCAGGCATGGAAACACAGAATGTGAAAATGTGAATAAAAGCATTTCTAACACAAGAATACATGTTCTAATGATGGGTCCTATATGGTGCGTGCTCTTCTACATGATAGGGTCATTAATCCTGTTCCAAAACGCTCAGGACGCATGTACAGTCAGAATGTTCCTAAGACACTTCTCTCTCTCTGAGAAAAGCGTTCTCCAGGCATGGAACGACAAGTTGTGAAAAGGTGAATGAAAGCATCTCTACCACGAGAATACATGTTCTAATGAGGACTTCTATAATAGCGCGTGCTATTCTACATTGGAAAGACATACATTTTGACCAAAATACATCGGGGCGCATGTACAGTCAAAATGCTCCTAAGACACTTCTCTCTCTCTGAGAAAATTATTTTCCAGGCATGGAAACACAGAATGTGAAAATGTGAATAAAAGCATTTCTAACACAAGAATACATGTTCTAATGATGGGTCCTATAATGGTGCGTGCTCTTCTACATGATAGGGTCATTAATCCTGTTCCAAAACGCTCAGGACGCATGTACAGTCAGAATGTTCCTAAGACACTTCTCTCTCTCTGAGAAAAGCGTTCTCCAGGCATGGAACGACAAGTTGTGAAAAGGTGAATGAAAGCATCTCTACCACGAGAATACATGTTCTAATGAGGACTTCTATAATAGCGCGTGCTATTCTACATTGGAAAGACATACATTTTGACCAAAATACATCGGGCGCATGTACAGTCAAAATGCTCCTAAGACACTTCTCTCTCTCTGAGAAAATTATTTTCCAGGCATGGAAACACAGAATGTGAAAATGTGAATAAAAGCATTTCTAACACAAGAATACATGTTCTAATGATGGGTCCTATAATGGTGCGTGCTCTTCTACATGATAGGGTCATTAATCCTGTTCCAAAACGCTCAGGACGCATGTACAGTCAGAATGTTCCTAAGACACTTCTCTCTCTCTGAGAAAAGCGTTCTCCAGGCATGGAACGACAAGTTGTGAAAAGGTGAATGAAAGCATCTCTACCACGAGAATACATGTTCTAATGAGGACTTCTATAATAGCGCGTGCTATTCTACATTGGAAAGACATACATTTTGACCAAAATACATCGGGCGCATGTACAGTCAAAATGCTCCTAAGACACTTCTCTCTCTCTGAGAAAATTATTTTCCAGGCATGGAAACACAGAATGTGAAAATGTGAATAAAAGCATTTCTAACACAAGAATACATGTTCTAATGATGGGTCCTATAATGGTGCGTGCTCTTCTACATGATAGGGTCATTAATCCTGTTCCAAAACGCTCAGGACGCATGTACAGTCAGAATGTTCCTAAGACACTTCTCTCTCTCTGAGAAAAGCGTTCTCCAGGCATGGAACGACAAGTTGTGAAAAGGTGAATGAAAGCATCTCTACCACGAGAATACATGTTCTAATGAGGACTTCTATAATAGCGCGTGCTATTCTACATTGGAAAGACATACATTTTGACCAAAATACATCGGGCGCATGTACAGTCAAAATGCTCCTAAGACACTTCTCTCTCTCTGAGAAAATTATTTTCCAGGCATGGAAACACAGAATGTGAAAATGTGAATAAAAGCATTCTAACACAAGAATACATGTTCTAATGATGGGTCCTATAATGGTGCGTGCTCTTCTACATGATAGGGTCATTAATCCTGTTCCAAAACGCTCAGGACGCATGTACAGTCAGAATGTTCCTAAGACACTTCTCTCTCTCTGAGAAAAGCGTTCTCCAGGCATGGAACGACAAGTTGTGAAAAGGTGAATGAAAGCATCTCTACCACGAGAATACATGTTCTAATGAGGACTTCTATAATAGCGCGTGCTATTCTACATTGGAAAGACATACATTTTGACCAAAATACATCGGGGCGCATGTACAGTCAAAATGCTCCTAAGACACTTCTCTCTCTCTGAGAAAATTATTTTCCAGGCATGGAAACACAGAATGTGAAAATGTGAATAAAAGCATTTCTAACACAAGAATACATGTTCTAATGATGGGTCCTATAATGGTGCGTGCTCTTCTACATGATAGGGTCATTAATCCTGTTCCAAAACGCTCAGGACGCATGTACAGTCAGAATGTTCCTAAGACACTTCTCTCTCTCTGAGAAAAGCGTTCTCCAGGCATGGAACGACAAGTTGTGAAAAGGTGAATGAAAGCATCTCTACCACGAGAATACATGTTCTAATGAGGACTTCTATAATAGCGCGTGCTATTCTACATTGGAAAGACATACATTTTGACCAAAATACATCGGGGCGCATGTACAGTCAAAATGCTCCTAAGACACTTCTCTCTCTCTGAGAAAATTATTTTCCAGGCATGGAAACACAGAATGTGAAAATGTGAATAAAAGCATTTCTAACACAAGAATACATGTTCTAATGATGGGTCCTATAATGGTGCGTGCTCTTCTACATGATAGGGTCATTAATCCTGTTCCAAAACGCTCAGGACGCATGTACAGTCAGAATGTTCCTAAGACACTTCTCTCTCTCTGAGAAAAGCGTTCTCCAGGCATGGAACGACAAGTTGTGAAAAGGTGAATGAAAGCATCTCTACCACGAGAATACATGTTCTAATGAGGACTTCTATAATAGCGCGTGCTATTCTACATTGGAAAGACATACATTTTGACCAAAATACATCGGGGCGCATGTACAGTCAAAATGCTCCTAAGACACTTCTCTCTCTCTGAGAAAATTATTTTCCAGGCATGGAAACACAGAATGTGAAAATGTGAATAAAAGCATTTCTAACACAAGAATACATGTTCTAATGATGGGTCCTATAATGGTGCGTGCTCTTCTACATGATAGGGTCATTAATCCTGTTCCAAAACGCTCAGGACGCATGTACAGTCAGAATGTTCCTAAGACACTTCTCTCTCTCTGAGAAAAGCGTTCTCCAGGCATGGAACGACAAGTTGTGAAAAGGTGAATGAAAGCATCTCTACCACGAGAATACATGTTCTAATGAGGACTTCTATAATAGCGCGTGCTATTCTACATTGGAAAGACATACATTTTGACCAAAATACATCGGGGCGCATGTACAGTCAAAATGCTCCTAAGACACTTCTCTCTCTCTGAGAAAATTATTTTCCAGGCATGGAAACACAGAATGTGAAAATGTGAATAAAAGCATTTCTAACACAAGAATACATGTTCTAATGATGGGTCCTATAATGGTGCGTGCTCTTCTACATGATAGGGTCATTAATCCTGTTCCAAAACGCTCAGGACGCATGTACAGTCAGAATGTTCCTAAGACACTTCTCTCTCTCTGAGAAAAGCGTTCTCCAGGCATGGAACGACAAGTTGTGAAAAGGTGAATGAAAGCATCTCTACCACGAGAATACATGTTCTAATGAGGACTTCTATAATAGCGCGTGCTATTCTACATTGGAAAGACATACATTTTGACCAAAATACATCGGGGCGCATGGACAGTCAAAATGCTCCTAAGACACTTCTCTCTCTCTGAGAAAATTATTTTCCAGGCATGGAAACACAGAATGTGAAAATGTGAATAAAAGCATTTCTAACACAAGAATACATGTTCTAATGATGGGTCCTATAATGGTGCGTGCTCTTCTACATGATAGGGTCATTAATCCTGTTCCAAAACGCTCAGGACGCATGTACAGTCAGAATGTTCCTAAGACACTTCTCTCTCTCTGAGAAAAGCGTTCTCCAGGCATGGAACGACAAGTTGTGAAAAGGTGAATGAAAGCATCTCTACCACGAGAATACATGTTCTAATGAGGACTTCTATAATAGCGCGTGCTATTCTACATTGGAAAGACATACATTTTGACCAAAATACATCGGGGCGCATGTACAGTCAAAATGCTCCTAAGACACTTCTCTCTCTCTGAGAAAATTATTTTCCAGGCATGGAAACACAGAATGTGAAAATGTGAATAAAAGCATTTCTAACACAAGAATACATGTTCTAATGATGGGTCCTATAATGGTGCGTGCTCTTCTACATGATAGGGTCATTAATCCTGTTCCAAAACGCTCAGGACGCATGTACAGTCAGAATGTTCCTAAGACACTTCTCTCTCTCTGAGAAAAGCGTTCTCCAGGCATGGAACGACAAGTTGTGAAAAGGTGAATGAAAGCATCTCTACCACGAGAATACATGTTCTAATGAGGACTTCTATAATAGCGCGTGCTATTCTACATTGGAAAGACATACATTTTGACCAAAATACATCGGGGCGCATGTACAGTCAAAATGCTCCTAAGACACTTCTCTCTCTCTGAGAAAATTATTTTCCAGGCATGGAAACACAGAATGTGAAAATGTGAATAAAAGCATTTCTAACACAAGAATACATGTTCTAATGATGGGTCCTATAATGGTGCGTGCTCTTCTACATGATAGGGTCATTAATCCTGTTCCAAAACGCTCAGGACGCATGTACAGTCAGAATGTTCCTAAGACACTTCTCTCTCTCTGAGAAAAGCGTTCTCCAGGCATGGAACGACAAGTTGTGAAAAGGTGAATGAAAGCATCTCTACCACGAGAATACATGTTCTAATGAGGACTTCTATAATAGCGCGTGCTATTCTACATTGGAAAGACATACATTTTGACCAAAATACATCGGGGCGCATGTACAGTCAAAATGCTCCTAAGACACTTCTCTCTCTCTGAGAAAATTATTTTCCAGGCATGGAAACACAGAATGTGAAAATGTGAATAAAAGCATTTCTAACACAAGAATACATGTTCTAATGATGGGTCCTATAATGGTGCGTGCTCTTCTACATGATAGGGTCATTAATCCTGTTCCAAAACGCTCAGGACGCATGTACAGTCAGAATGTTCCTAAGACACTTCTCTCTCTCTGAGAAAAGCGTTCTCCAGGCATGGAACGACAAGTTGTGAAAAGGTGAATGAAAGCATCTCTACCACGAGAATACATGTTCTAATGAGGACTTCTATAATAGCGCGTGCTATTCTACATTGGAAAGACATACATTTTGACCAAAATACATCGGGGCGCATGTACAGTCAAAATGCTCCTAAGACACTTCTCTCTCTCTGAGAAAATTATTTTCCAGGCATGGAAACACAGAATGTGAAAATGTGAATAAAAGCATTTCTAACACAAGAATACATGTTCTAATGATGGGTCCTATAATGGTGCGTGCTCTTCTACATGATAGGGTCATTAATCCTGTTCCAAAACGCTCAGGACGCATGTACAGTCAGAATGTTCCTAAGACACTTCTCTCTCTCTGAGAAAAGCGTTCTCCAGGCATGGAACGACAAGTTGTGAAAAGGTGAATGAAAGCATCTCTACCACGAGAATACATGTTCTAATGAGGACTTCTATAATAGCGCGTGCTATTCTACATTGGAAAGACATACATTTTGACCAAAATACATCGGGGCGCATGTACAGTCAAAATGCTCCTAAGACACTTCTCTCTCTCTGAGAAAATTATTTTCCAGGCATGGAAACACAGAATGTGAAAATGTGAATAAAAGCATTTCTAACACAAGAATACATGTTCTAATGATGGGTCCTATAATGGTGCGTGCTCTTCTACATGATAGGGTCATTAATCCTGTTCCAAAACGCTCAGGACGCATGTACAGTCAGAATGTTCCTAAGACACTTCTCTCTCTCTGAGAAAAGCGTTCTCCAGGCATGGAACGACAAGTTGTGAAAAGGTGAATGAAAGCATCTCTACCACGAGAATACATGTTCTAATGAGGACTTCTATAATAGCGCGTGCTATTCTACATTGGAAAGACATACATTTTGACCAAAATACATCGGGGCGCATGTACAGTCAAAATGCTCCTAAGACACTTCTCTCTCTCTGAGAAAATTATTTTCCAGGCATGGAAACACAGAATGTGAAAATGTGAATAAAAGCATTTCTAACACAAGAATACATGTTCTAATGATGGGTCCTATAATGGTGCGTGCTCTTCTACATGATAGGGTCATTAATCCTGTTCCAAAACGCTCAGGACGCATGTACAGTCAGAATGTTCCTAAGACACTTCTCTCTCTCTGAGAAAAGCGTTCTCCAGGCATGGAACGACAAGTTGTGAAAAGGTGAATGAAAGCATCTCTACCACGAGAATACATGTTCTAATGAGGACTTCTATAATAGCGCGTGCTATTCTACATTGGAAAGACATACATTTTGACCAAAATACATCGGGGCGCATGTACAGTCAAAATGCTCCTAAGACACTTCTCTCTCTCTGAGAAAATTATTTTCCAGGCATGGAAACACAGAATGTGAAAATGTGAATAAAAGCATTTCTAACACAAGAATACATGTTCTAATGATGGGTCCTATAATGGTGCGTGCTCTTCTACATGATAGGGTCATTAATCCTGTTCCAAAACGCTCAGGACGCATGTACAGTCAGAATGTTCCTAAGACACTTCTCTCTCTCTGAGAAAAGCGTTCTCCAGGCATGGAACGACAAGTTGTGAAAAGGTGAATGAAAGCATCTCTACCACGAGAATACATGTTCTAATGAGGACTTCTATAATAGCGCGTGCTATTCTACATTGGAAAGACATACATTTTGACCAAAATACATCGGGGCGCATGTACAGTCAAAATGCTCCTAAGACACTTCTCTCTCTCTGAGAAAATTATTTTCCAGGCATGGAAACACAGAATGTGAAAATGTGAATAAAAGCATTTCTAACACAAGAATACATGTTCTAATGATGGGTCCTATAATGGTGCGTGCTCTTCTACATGATAGGGTCATTAATCCTGTTCCAAAACGCTCAGGACGCATGTACAGTCAGAATGTTCCTAAGACACTTCTCTCTCTCTGAGAAAAGCGTTCTCCAGGCATGGAACGACAAGTTGTGAAAAGGTGAATGAAAGCATCTCTACCACGAGAATACATGTTCTAATGAGGACTTCTATAATAGCGCGTGCTATTCTACATTGGAAAGACATACATTTTGACCAAAATACATCGGGGCGCATGTACAGTCAAAATGCTCCTAAGACACTTCTCTCTCTCTGAGAAAATTATTTTCCAGGCATGGAAACACAGAATGTGAAAATGTGAATAAAAGCATTTCTAACACAAGAATACATGTTCTAATGATGGGTCCTATAATGGTGCGTGCTCTTCTACATGATAGGGTCATTAATCCTGTTCCAAAACGCTCAGGACGCATGTACAGTCAGAATGTTCCTAAGACACTTCTCTCTCTCTGAGAAAAGCGTTCTCCAGGCATGGAACGACAAGTTGTGAAAAGGTGAATGAAAGCATCTCTACCACGAGAATACATGTTCTAATGAGGACTTCTATAATAGCGCGTGCTATTCTACATTGGAAAGACATACATTTTGACCAAAATACATCGGGGCGCATGTACAGTCAAAATGCTCCTAAGACACTTCTCTCTCTCTGAGAAAATTATTTTCCAGGCATGGAAACACAGAATGTGAAAATGTGAATAAAAGCATTTCTAACACAAGAATACATGTTCTAATGATGGGTCCTATAATGGTGCGTGCTCTTCTACATGATAGGGTCATTAATCCTGTTCCAAAACGCTCAGGACGCATGTACAGTCAGAATGTTCCTAAGACACTTCTCTCTCTCTGAGAAAAGCGTTCTCCAGGCATGGAACGACAAGTTGTGAAAAGGTGAATGAAAGCATCTCTACCACGAGAATACATGTTCTAATGAGGACTTCTATAATAGCGCGTGCTATTCTACATTGGAAAGACATACATTTTGACCAAAATACATCGGGGCGCATGTACAGTCAAAATGCTCCTAAGACACTTCTCTCTCTCTGAGAAAATTATTTTCCAGGCATGGAAACACAGAATGTGAAAATGTGAATAAAAGCATTTCTAACACAAGAATACATGTTCTAATGATGGGTCCTATAATGGTGCGTGCTCTTCTACATGATAGGGTCATTAATCCTGTTCCAAAACGCTCAGGACGCATGTACAGTCAGAATGTTCCTAAGACACTTCTCTCTCTCTGAGAAAAGCGTTCTCCAGGCATGGAACGACAAGTTGTGAAAAGGTGAATGAAAGCATCTCTACCACGAGAATACATGTTCTAATGAGGACTTCTATAATAGCGCGTGCTATTCTACATTGGAAAGACATACATTTTGACCAAAATACATCGGGGCGCATGTACAGTCAAAATGCTCCTAAGACACTTCTCTCTCTCTGAGAAAATTATTTTCCAGGCATGGAAACACAGAATGTGAAAATGTGAATAAAAGCATTTCTAACACAAGAATACATGTTCTAATGATGGGTCCTATAATGGTGCGTGCTCTTCTACATGATAGGGTCATTAATCCTGTTCCAAAACGCTCAGGACGCATGTACAGTCAGAATGTTCCTAAGACACTTCTCTCTCTCTGAGAAAAGCGTTCTCCAGGCATGGAACGACAAGTTGTGAAAAGGTGAATGAAAGCATCTCTACCACGAGAATACATGTTCTAATGAGGACTTCTATAATAGCGCGTGCTATTCTACATTGGAAAGACATACATTTTGACCAAAATACATCGGGGCGCATGTACAGTCAAAATGCTCCTAAGACACTTCTCTCTCTCTGAGAAAATTATTTTCCAGGCATGGAAACACAGAATGTGAAAATGTGAATAAAAGCATTTCTAACACAAGAATACATGTTCTAATGATGGGTCCTATAATGGTGCGTGCTCTTCTACATGATAGGGTCATTAATCCTGTTCCAAAACGCTCAGGACGCATGTACAGTCAGAATGTTCCTAAGACACTTCTCTCTCTCTGAGAAAAGCGTTCTCCAGGCATGGAACGACAAGTTGTGAAAAGGTGAATGAAAGCATCTCTACCACGAGAATACATGTTCTAATGAGGACTTCTATAATAGCGCGTGCTATTCTACATTGGAAAGACATACATTTTGACCAAAATACATCGGGGCGCATGTACAGTCAAAATGCTCCTAAGACACTTCTCTCTCTCTGAGAAAATTATTTTCCAGGCATGGAAACACAGAATGTGAAAATGTGAATAAAAGCATTTCTAACACAAGAATACATGTTCTAATGATGGGTCCTATAATGGTGCGTGCTCTTCTACATGATAGGGTCATTAATCCTGTTCCAAAACGCTCAGGACGCATGTACAGTCAGAATGTTCCTAAGACACTTCTCTCTCTCTGAGAAAAGCGTTCTCCAGGCATGGAACGACAAGTTGTGAAAAGGTGAATGAAAGCATCTCTACCACGAGAATACATGTTCTAATGAGGACTTCTATAATAGCGCGTGCTATTCTACATTGGAAAGACATACATTTTGACCAAAATACATCGGGGCGCATGTACAGTCAAAATGCTCCTAAGACACTTCTCTCTCTCTGAGAAAATTATTTTCCAGGCATGGAAACACAGAATGTGAAAATGTGAATAAAAGCATTTCTAACACAAGAATACATGTTCTAATGATGGGTCCTATAATGGTGCGTGCTCTTCTACATGATAGGGTCATTAATCCTGTTCCAAAACGCTCAGGACGCATGTACAGTCAGAATGTTCCTAAGACACTTCTCTCTCTCTGAGAAAAGCGTTCTCCAGGCATGGAACGACAAGTTGTGAAAAGGTGAATGAAAGCATCTCTACCACGAGAATACATGTTCTAATGAGGACTTCTATAATAGCGCGTGCTATTCTACATTGGAAAGACATACATTTTGACCAAAATACATCGGGGCGCATGTACAGTCAAAATGCTCCTAAGACACTTCTCTCTCTCTGAGAAAATTATTTTCCAGGCATGGAAACACAGAATGTGAAAATGTGAATAAAAGCATTTCTAACACAAGAATACATGTTCTAATGATGGGTCCTATAATGGTGCGTGCTCTTCTACATGATAGGGTCATTAATCCTGTTCCAAAACGCTCAGGACGCATGTACAGTCAGAATGTTCCTAAGACACTTCTCTCTCTCTGAGAAAAGCGTTCTCCAGGCATGGAACGACAAGTTGTGAAAAGGTGAATGAAAGCATCTCTACCACGAGAATACATGTTCTAATGAGGACTTCTATAATAGCGCGTGCTATTCTACATTGGAAAGACATACATTTTGACCAAAATACATCGGGGCGCATGTACAGTCAAAATGCTCCTAAGACACTTCTCTCTCTCTGAGAAAATTATTTTCCAGGCATGGAAACACAGAATGTGAAAATGTGAATAAAAGCATTTCTAACACAAGAATACATGTTCTAATGATGGGTCCTATAATGGTGCGTGCTCTTCTACATGATAGGGTCATTAATCCTGTTCCAAAACGCTCAGGACGCATGTACAGTCAGAATCTTCCTAAGACACTTCTCTCTCTCTGAGAAAAGCGTTCTCCAGGCATGGAACGACAAGTTGTGAAAAGGTGAATGAAAGCATCTCTACCACGAGAATACATGTTCTAATGAGGACTTCTATAATAGCGCGTGCTATTCTACATTGGAAAGACATACATTTTGACCAAAATACATCGGGGCGCATGGAAAGTCAAAATGCTCCTAAGACACTTCTCTCTCTCTGAGAAAATTATTTTCCAGGCATGGAAACACAGAATGTGAAAATGTGAATAAAAGCATTTCTAACACAAGAATACATGTTCTAATGATGGGTCCTATAATGGTGCGTGCTCTTCTACATGATAGGGTCATTAATCCTGTTCCAAAACGCTCAGGACGCATGTACAGTCAGAATGTTCCTAAGACACTTCTCTCTCTCTGAGAAAAGCGTTCTCCAGGCATGGAACGACAAGTTGTGAAAAGGTGAATGAAAGCATCTCTACCACGAGAATACATGTTCTAATGAGGACTTCTATAATAGCGCGTGCTATTCTACATTGGAAAGACATACATTTTGACCAAAATACATCGGGGCGCATGTACAGTCAAAATGCTCCTAAGACACTTCTCTCTCTCTGAGAAAATTATTTTCCAGGCATGGAAACACAGAATGTGAAAATGTGAATAAAAGCATTTCTAACACAAGAATACATGTTCTAATGATGGGTCCTATAATGGTGCGTGCTCTTCTACATGATAGGGTCATTAATCCTGTTCCAAAACGCTCAGGACGCATGTACAGTCAGAATGTTCCTAAGACACTTCTCTCTCTCTGAGAAAAGCGTTCTCCAGGCATGGAACGACAAGTTGTGAAAAGGTGAATGAAAGCATCTCTACCACGAGAATACATGTTCTAATGAGGACTTCTATAATAGCGCGTGCTATTCTACATTGGAAAGACATACATTTTGACCAAAATACATCGGGGCGCATGTACAGTCAAAATGCTCCTAAGACACTTCTCTCTCTCTGAGAAAATTATTTTCCAGGCATGGAAACACAGAATGTGAAAATGTGAATAAAAGCATTTCTAACACAAGAATACATGTTCTAATGATGGGTCCTATAATGGTGCGTGCTCTTCTACATGATAGGGTCATTAATCCTGTTCCAAAACGCTCAGGACGCATGTACAGTCAGAATGTTCCTAAGACACTTCTCTCTCTCTGAGAAAAGCGTTCTCCAGGCATGGAACGACAAGTTGTGAAAAGGTGAATGAAAGCATCTCTACCACGAGAATACATGTTCTAATGAGGACTTCTATAATAGCGCGTGCTATTCTACATTGGAAAGACATACATTTTGACCAAAATACATCGGGGCGCATGTACAGTCAAAATGCTCCTAAGACACTTCTCTCTCTCTGAGAAAATTATTTTCCAGGCATGGAAACACAGAATGTGAAAATGTGAATAAAAGCATTTCTAACACAAGAATACATGTTCTAATGATGGGTCCTATAATGGTGCGTGCTCTTCTACATGATAGGGTCATTAATCCTGTTCCAAAACGCTCAGGACGCATGTACAGTCAGAATGTTCCTAAGACACTTCTCTCTCTCTGAGAAAAGCGTTCTCCAGGCATGGAACGACAAGTTGTGAAAAGGTGAATGAAAGCATCTCTACCACGAGAATACATGTTCTAATGAGGACTTCTATAATAGCGCGTGCTATTCTACATTGGAAAGACATACATTTTGACCAAAATACATCGGGGCGCATGTACAGTCAAAATGCTCCTAAGACACTTCTCTCTCTCTGAGAAAATTATTTTTCAGGCATGGAAACACAGAATGTGAAAATGTGAATAAAAGCATTTCTAACACAAGAATACATGTTCTAATGATGGGTCCTATAATGGTGCGTGCTCTTCTACATGATAGGGTCATTAATCCTGTTCCAAAACGCTCAGGACGCATGTACAGTCAGAATCTTCCTAAGACACTTCTCTCTCTCTGAGAAAAGCGTTCTCCAGGCATGGAACGACAAGTTGTGAAAAGGTGAATGAAAGCATCTCTACCACGAGAATACATGTTCTAATGAGGACTTCTATAATAGCGCGTGCTATTCTACATTGGAAAGACATACATTTTGACCAAAATACATCGGGGCGCATGGAAAGTCAAAATGCTCCTAAGACACTTCTCTCGCTCTGAGAAAATTATTTTCCAGGCATGGAAACACAGAATGTGAAAATGTGAATAAAAGCATTTCTAACACAAGAATACATGTTCTAATGATGGGTCCTATAATGGTGCGTGCTCTTCTACATGATAGGGTCATTAATCCTGTTCCAAAACGCTCAGGACGCATGTACAGTCAGAATGTTCCTAAGACACTTCTCTCTCTCTGAGAAAAGCGTTCTCCAGGCATGGAACGACAAGTTGTGAAAAGGTGAATGAAAGCATCTCTACCACGAGAATACATGTTCTAATGAGGACTTCTATAATAGCGCGTGCTATTCTACATTGGAAAGACATACATTTTGACCAAAATACATCGGGGCGCATGTACAGTCAAAATGCTCCTAAGACACTTCTCTCTCTCTGAGAAAATTATTTTCCAGGCATGGAAACACAGAATGTGAAAATGTGAATAAAAGCATTTCTAACACAAGAATACATGTTCTAATGATGGGTCCTATAATGGTGCGTGCTCTTCTACATGATAGGGTCATTAATCCTGTTCCAAAACGCTCAGGACGCATGTACAGTCAGAATGTTCCTAAGACACTTCTCTCTCTCTGAGAAAAGCGTTCTCCAGGCATGGAACGACAAGTTGTGAAAAGGTGAATGAAAGCATCTCTACCACGAGAATACATGTTCTAATGAGGACTTCTATAATAGCGCGTGCTATTCTACATTGGAAAGACATACATTTTGACCAAAATACATCGGGGCGCATGTACAGTCAAAATGCTCCTAAGACACTTCTCTCTCTCTGAGAAAATTATTTTCCAGGCATGGAAACACAGAATGTGAAAATGTGAATAAAAGCATTTCTAACACAAGAATACATGTTCTAATGATGGGTCCTATAATGGTGCGTGCTCTTCTACATGATAGGGTCATTAATCCTGTTCCAAAACGCTCAGGACGCATGTACAGTCAGAATGTTCCTAAGACACTTCTCTCTCTCTGAGAAAAGCGTTCTCCAGGCATGGAACGACAAGTTGTGAAAAGGTGAATGAAAGCATCTCTACCACGAGAATACATGTTCTAATGAGGACTTCTATAATAGCGCGTGCTATTCTACATTGGAAAGACATACATTTTGACCAAAATACATCGGGGCGCATGTACAGTCAAAATGCTCCTAAGACACTTCTCTCTCTCTGAGAAAATTATTTTCCAGGCATGGAAACACAGAATGTGAAAATGTGAATAAAAGCATTTCTAACACAAGAATACATGTTCTAATGATGGGTCCTATAATGGTGCGTGCTCTTCTACATGATAGGGTCATTAATCCTGTTCCAAAACGCTCAGGACGCATGTACAGTCAGAATGTTCCTAAGACACTTCTCTCTCTCTGAGAAAAGCGTTCTCCAGGCATGGAACGACAAGTTGTGAAAAGGTGAATGAAAGCATCTCTACCACGAGAATACATGTTCTAATGAGGACTTCTATAATAGCGCGTGCTATTCTACATTGGAAAGACATACATTTTGACCAAAATACATCGGGGCGCATGTACAGTCAAAATGCTCCTAAGACACTTCTCTCTCTCTGAGAAAATTATTTTTCAGGCATGGAAACACAGAATGTGAAAATGTGAATAAAAGCATTTCTAACACAAGAATACATGTTCTAATGATGGGTCCTATAATGGTGCGTGCTCTTCTACATGATAGGGTCATTAATCCTGTTCCAAAACGCTCAGGACGCATGTACAGTCAGAATCTTCCTAAGACACTTCTCTCTCTCTGAGAAAAGCGTTCTCCAGGCATGGAACGACAAGTTGTGAAAAGGTGAATGAAAGCATCTCTACCACGAGAATACATGTTCTAATGAGGACTTCTATAATAGCGCGTGCTATTCTACATTGGAAAGACATACATTTTGACCAAAATACATCGGGGCGCATGGAAAGTCAAAATGCTCCTAAGACACTTCTCTCGCTCTGAGAAAATTATTTTCCAGGCATGGAAACACAGAATGTGAAAATGTGAATAAAAGCATTTCTAACACAAGAATACATGTTCTAATGATGGGTCCTATAATGGTGCGTGCTCTTCTACATGATAGGGTCATTAATCCTGTTCCAAAACGCTCAGGACGCATGTACAGTCAGAATGTTCCTAAGACACTTCTCTCTCTCTGAGAAAAGCGTTCTCCAGGCATGGAACGACAAGTTGTGAAAAGGTGAATGAAAGCATCTCTACCACGAGAATACATGTTCTAATGAGGACTTCTATAATAGCGCGTGCTATTCTACATTGGAAAGACATACATTTTGACCAAAATACATCGGGGCGCATGTACAGTCAAAATGCTCCTAAGACACTTCTCTCTCTCTGAGAAAATTATTTTCCAGGCATGGAAACACAGAATGTGAAAATGTGAATAAAAGCATTTCTAACACAAGAATACATGTTCTAATGATGGGTCCTATAATGGTGCGTGCTCTTCTACATGATAGGGTCATTAATCCTGTTCCAAAACGCTCAGGACGCATGTACAGTCAGAATGTTCCTAAGACACTTCTCTCTCTCTGAGAAAAGCGTTCTCCAGGCATGGAACGACAAGTTGTGAAAAGGTGAATGAAAGCATCTCTACCACGAGAATACATGTTCTAATGAGGACTTCTATAATAGCGCGTGCTATTCTACATTGGAAAGACATACATTTTGACCAAAATACATCGGGGCGCATGTACAGTCAAAATGCTCCTAAGACACTTCTCTCTCTCTGAGAAAATTATTTTTCAGGCATGGAAACACAGAATGTGAAAATGTGAATAAAAGCATTTCTAACACAAGAATACATGTTCTAATGATGGGTCCTATAATGGTGCGTGCTCTTCTACATGATAGGGTCATTAATCCTGTTCCAAAACGCTCAGGACGCATGTACAGTCAGAATGTTCCTAAGACACTTCTCTCTCTCTGAGAAAAGCGTTCTCCAGGCATGGAACGACAAGTTGTGAAAAGGTGAATGAAAGCATCTCTACCACGAGAATACATGTTCTAATGAGGACTTCTATAATAGCGCGTGCTATTCTACATTGGAAAGACATACATTTTGACCAAAATACATCGGGGCGCATGTACAGTCAAAATGCTCCTAAGACACTTCTCTCTCTCTGAGAAAATTATTTTCCAGGCATGGAAACACAGAATGTGAAAATGTGAATAAAAGCATTTCTAACACAAGAATACATGTTCTAATGATGGGTCCTATAATGGTGCGTGCTCTTCTACATGATAGGGTCATTAATCCTGTTCCAAAACGCTCAGGACGCATGTACAGTCAGAATCTTCCTAAGACACTTCTCTCTCTCTGAGAAAAGCGTTCTCCAGGCATGGAACGACAAGTTGTGAAAAGGTGAATGAAAGCATCTCTACCACGAGAATACATGTTCTAATGAGGACTTCTATAATAGCGCGTGCTATTCTACATTGGAAAGACATACATTTTGACCAAAATACATCGGGGCGCATGGAAAGTCAAAATGCTCCTAAGACACTTCTCTCTCTCTGAGAAAATTATTTTCCAGGCATGGAAACACAGAATGTGAAAATGTGAATAAAAGCATTTCTAACACAAGAATACATGTTCTAATGATGGGTCCTATAATGGTGCGTGCTCTTCTACATGATAGGGTCATTAATCCTGTTCCAAAACGCTCAGGACGCATGTACAGTCAGAATGTTCCTAAGACACTTCTCTCTCTCTGAGAAAAGCGTTCTCCAGGCATGGAACGACAAGTTGTGAAAAGGTGAATGAAAGCATCTCTACCACGAGAATACATGTTCTAATGAGGACTTCTATAATAGCGCGTGCTATTCTACATTGGAAAGACATACATTTTGACCAAAATACATCGGGGCGCATGTACAGTCAAAATGCTCCTAAGACACTTCTCTCTCTCTGAGAAAATTATTTTCCAGGCATGGAAACACAGAATGTGAAAATGTGAATAAAAGCATTTCTAACACAAGAATACATGTTCTAATGATGGGTCCTATAATGGTGCGTGCTCTTCTACATGATAGGGTCATTAATCCTGTTCCAAAACGCTCAGGACGCATGTACAGTCAGAATGTTCCTAAGACACTTCTCTCTCTCTGAGAAAAGCGTTCTCCAGGCATGGAACGACAAGTTGTGAAAAGGTGAATGAAAGCATCTCTACCACGAGAATACATGTTCTAATGAGGACTTCTATAATAGCGCGTGCTATTCTACATTGGAAAGACATACATTTTGACCAAAATACATCGGGGCGCATGTACAGTCAAAATGCTCCTAAGACACTTCTCTCTCTCTGAGAAAATTATTTTCCAGGCATGGAAACACAGAATGTGAAAATGTGAATAAAAGCATTTCTAACACAAGAATACATGTTCTAATGATGGGTCCTATAATGGTGCGTGCTCTTCTACATGATAGGGTCATTAATCCTGTTCCAAAACGCTCAGGACGCATGTACAGTCAGAATGTTCCTAAGACACTTCTCTCTCTCTGAGAAAAGCGTTCTCCAGGCATGGAACGACAAGTTGTGAAAAGGTGAATGAAAGCATCTCTACCACGAGAATACATGTTCTAATGAGGACTTCTATAATAGCGCGTGCTATTCTACATTGGAAAGACATACATTTTGACCAAAATACATCGGGGCGCATGTACAGTCAAAATGCTCCTAAGACACTTCTCTCTCTCTGAGAAAATTATTTTCCAGGCATGGAAACACAGAATGTGAAAATGTGAATAAAAGCATTTCTAACACAAGAATACATGTTCTAATGATGGGTCCTATAATGGTGCGTGCTCTTCTACATGATAGGGTCATTAATCCTGTTCCAAAACGCTCAGGACGCATGTACAGTCAGAATGTTCCTAAGACACTTCTCTCTCTCTGAGAAAAGCGTTCTCCAGGCATGGAACGACAAGTTGTGAAAAGGTGAATGAAAGCATCTCTACCACGAGAATACATGTTCTAATGAGGACTTCTATAATAGCGCGTGCTATTCTACATTGGAAAGACATACATTTTGACCAAAATACATCGGGGCGCATGTACAGTCAAAATGCTCCTAAGACACTTCTCTCTCTCTGAGAAAATTATTTTCCAGGCATGGAAACACAGAATGTGAAAATGTGAATAAAAGCATTTCTAACACAAGAATACATGTTCTAATGATGGGTCCTATAATGGTGCGTGCTCTTCTACATGATAGGGTCATTAATCCTGTTCCAAAACGCTCAGGACGCATGTACAGTCAGAATCTTCCTAAGACACTTCTCTCTCTCTGAGAAAAGCGTTCTCCAGGCATGGAACGACAAGTTGTGAAAAGGTGAATGAAAGCATCTCTACCACGAGAATACATGTTCTAATGAGGACTTCTATAATAGCGCGTGCTATTCTACATTGGAAAGACATACATTTTGACCAAAATACATCGGGGCGCATGGAAAGTCAAAATGCTCCTAAGACACTTCTCTCGCTCTGAGAAAATTATTTTCCAGGCATGGAAACACAGAATGTGAAAATGTGAATAAAAGCATTTCTAACACAAGAATACATGTTCTAATGATGGGTCCTATAATGGTGCGTGCTCTTCTACATGATAGGGTCATTAATCCTGTTCCAAAACGCTCAGGACGCATGTACAGTCAGAATCTTCCTAAGACACTTCTCTCTCTCTGAGAAAAGCGTTCTCCAGGCATGGAACGACAAGTTGTGAAAAGGTGAATGAAAGCATCTCTACCACGAGAATACATGTTCTAATGAGGACTTCTATAATAGCGCGTGCTATTCTACATTGGAAAGACATACATTTTGACCAAAATACATCGGGGCGCATGGAAAGTCAAAATGCTCCTAAGACACTTCTCTCGCTCTGAGAAAATTATTTTCCAGGCATGGAAACACAGAATGTGAAAATGTGAATAAAAGCATTTCTAACACAAGAATACATGTTCTAATGATGGGTCCTATAATGGTGCGTGCTCTTCTACATGATAGGGTCATTAATCCTGTTCCAAAACGCTCAGGACGCATGTACAGTCAGAATGTTCCTAAGACACTTCTCTCTCTCTGAGAAAAGCGTTCTCCAGGCATGGAACGACAAGTTGTGAAAAGGTGAATGAAAGCATCTCTACCACGAGAATACATGTTCTAATGAGGACTTCTATAATAGCGCGTGCTATTCTACATTGGAAAGACATACATTTTGACCAAAATACATCGGGGCGCATGTACAGTCAAAATGCTCCTAAGACACTTCTCTCTCTCTGAGAAAATTATTTTCCAGGCATGGAAACACAGAATGTGAAAATGTGAATAAAAGCATTTCTAACACAAGAATACATGTTCTAATGATGGGTCCTATAATGGTGCGTGCTCTTCTACATGATAGGGTCATTAATCCTGTTCCAAAACGCTCAGGACGCATGTACAGTCAGAATGTTCCTAAGACACTTCTCTCTCTCTGAGAAAAGCGTTCTCCAGGCATGGAACGACAAGTTGTGAAAAGGTGAATGAAAGCATCTCTACCACGAGAATACATGTTCTAATGAGGACTTCTATAATAGCGCGTCCCATTCTACATTGGAAAGACATACATTTTGACCAAAATACATCGGGGCGCATGTACAGTCAAAATGCTCCTAAGACACTTCTCTCTCTCTGAGAAAATTATTTTCCAGGCATGGAAACACAGAATGTGAAAATGTGAATAAAAGCATTTCTAACACAAGAATACATGTTCTAATGATGGGTCCTATAATGGTGCGTGCTCTTCTACATGATAGGGTCATTAATCCTGTTCCAAAACGCTCAGGACGCATGTACAGTCAGAATGTTCCTAAGACACTTCTCTCTCTCTGAGAAAAGCGTTCTCCAGGCATGGAACGACAAGTTGTGAAAAGGTGAATGAAAGCATCTCTACCACGAGAATACATGTTCTAATGAGGACTTCTATAATAGCGCGTGCTATTCTACATTGGAAAGACATACATTTTGACCAAAATACATCGGGGCGCATGTACAGTCAAAATGCTCCTAAGACACTTCTCTCTCTCTGAGAAAATTATTTTCCAGGCATGGAAACACAGAATGTGAAAATGTGAATAAAAGCATTTCTAACACAAGAATACATGTTCTAATGATGGGTCCTATAATGGTGCGTGCTCTTCTACATGATAGGGTCATTAATCCTGTTCCAAAACGCTCAGGACGCATGTACAGTCAGAATGTTCCTAAGACACTTCTCTCTCTCTGAGAAAAGCGTTCTCCAGGCATGGAACGACAAGTTGTGAAAAGGTGAATGAAAGCATCTCTACCACGAGAATACATGTTCTAATGAAGACTTCTATAATAGCGCGTGCTATTCTACATTGGAAAGACATACATTTTGACCAAAATACATCGGGGCGCATGTACAGTCAAAATGCTCCTAAGACACTTCTCTCTCTCTGAGAAAATTATTTTCCAGGCATGGAAACACAGAATGTGAAAATGTGAATAAAAGCATTTCTAACACAAGAATACATGTTCTAATGATGGGTCCTATAATGGTGCGTGCTCTTCTACATGATAGGGTCATTAATCCTGTTCCAAAACGCTCAGGACGCATGTACAGTCAGAATGTTCCTAAGACACTTCTCTCTCTCTGAGAAAAGCGTTCTCCAGGCATGGAACGACAAGTTGTGAAAAGGTGAATGAAAGCATCTCTACCACGAGAATACATGTTCTAATGAGGACTTCTATAATAGCGCGTGCTATTCTACATTGGAAAGACATACATTTTGACCAAAATACATCGGGGCGCATGGAAAGTCAAAATGCTCCTAAGACACTTCTCTCGCTCTGAGAAAATTATTTTCCAGGCATGGAAACACAGAATGTGAAAATGTGAATAAAAGCATTTCTAACACAAGAATACATGTTCTAATGATGGGTCCTATAATGGTGCGTGCTCTTCTACATGATAGGGTCATTAATCCTGTTCCAAAACGCTCAGGACGCATGTACAGTCAGAATCTTCCTAAGACACTTCTCTCTCTCTGAGAAAAGCGTTCTCCAGGCATGGAACGACAAGTTGTGAAAAGGTGAATGAAAGCATCTCTACCACGAGAATACATGTTCTAATGAGGACTTCTATAATAGCGCGTGCTATTCTACATTGGAAAGACATACATTTTGACCAAAATACATCGGGGCGCATGTACAGTCAAAATGCTCCTAAGACACTTCTCTCTCTCTGAGAAAATTATTTTCCAGGCATGGAAACACAGAATGTGAAAATGTGAATAAAAGCATTTCTAACACAAGAATACATGTTCTAATGATGGGTCCTATAATGGTGCGTGCTCTTCTACATGATAGGGTCATTAATCCTGTTCCAAAACGCTCAGGACGCATGTACAGTCAGAATGTTCCTAAGACACTTCTCTCTCTCTGAGAAAAGCGTTCTCCAGGCATGGAACGACAAGTTGTGAAAAGGTGAATGAAAGCATCTCTACCACGAGAATACATGTTCTAATGAGGACTTCTATAATAGCGCGTGCTATTCTACATTGGAAAGACATACATTTTGACCAAAATACATCGGGGCGCATGTACAGTCAAAATGCTCCTAAGACACTTCTCTCTCTCTGAGAAAATTATTTTCCAGGCATGGAAACACAGAATGTGAAAATGTGAATAAAAGCATTTCTAACACAAGAATACATGTTCTAATGATGGGTCCTATAATGGTGCGTGCTCTTCTACATGATAGGGTCATTAATCCTGTTCCAAAACGCTCAGGACGCATGTACAGTCAGAATGTTCCTAAGACACTTCTCTCTCTCTGAGAAAAGCGTTCTCCAGGCATGGAACGACAAGTTGTGAAAAGGTGAATGAAAGCATCTCTACCACGAGAATACATGTTCTAATGAGGACTTCTATAATAGCGCGTGCTATTCTACATTGGAAAGACATACATTTTGACCAAAATACATCGGGGCGCATGTACAGTCAAAATGCTCCTAAGACACTTCTCTCTCTCTGAGAAAATTATTTTCCAGGCATGGAAACACAGAATGTGAAAATGTGAATAAAAGCATTTCTAACACAAGAATACATGTTCTAATGATGGGTCCTATAATGGTGCGTGCTCTTCTACATGATAGGGTCATTAATCCTGTTCCAAAACGCTCAGGACGCATGTACAGTCAGAATGTTCCTAAGACACTTCTCTCTCTCTGAGAAAAGCGTTCTCCAGGCATGGAACGACAAGTTGTGAAAAGGTGAATGAAAGCATCTCTACCACGAGAATACATGTTCTAATGAGGACTTCTATAATAGCGCGTGCTATTCTACATTGGAAAGACATACATTTTGACCAAAATACATCGGGGCGCATGTACAGTCAAAATGCTCCTAAGACACTTCTCTCTCTCTGAGAAAATTATTTTCCAGGCATGGAAACACAGAATGTGAAAATGTGAATAAAAGCATTTCTAACACAAGAATACATGTTCTAATGATGGGTCCTATAATGGTGCGTGCTCTTCTACATGATAGGGTCATTAATCCTGTTCCAAAACGCTCAGGACGCATGTACAGTCAGAATGTTCCTAAGACACTTCTCTCTCTCTGAGAAAAGCGTTCTCCAGGCATGGAACGACAAGTTGTGAAAAGGTGAATGAAAGCATCTCTACCACGAGAATACATGTTCTAATGAGGACTTCTATAATAGCGCGTGCTATTCTACATTGGAAAGACATACATTTTGACCAAAATACATCGGGGCGCATGTACAGTCAAAATGCTCCTAAGACACTTCTCTCTCTCTGAGAAAATTATTTTCCAGGCATGGAAACACAGAATGTGAAAATGTGAATAAAAGCATTTCTAACACAAGAATACATGTTCTAATGATGGGTCCTATAATGGTGCGTGCTCTTCTACATGATAGGGTCATTAATCCTGTTCCAAAACGCTCAGGACGCATGTACAGTCAGAATGTTCCTAAGACACTTCTCTCTCTCTGAGAAAAGCGTTCTCCAGGCATGGAACGACAAGTTGTGAAAAGGTGAATGAAAGCATCTCTACCACGAGAATACATGTTCTAATGAGGACTTCTATAATAGCGCGTGCTATTCTACATTGGAAAGACATACATTTTGACCAAAATACATCGGGGCGCATGTACAGTCAAAATGCTCCTAAGACACTTCTCTCTCTCTGAGAAAATTATTTTCCAGGCATGGAAACACAGAATGTGAAAATGTGAATAAAAGCATTTCTAACACAAGAATACATGTTCTAATGATGGGTCCTATAATGGTGCGTGCTCTTCTACATGATAGGGTCATTAATCCTGTTCCAAAACGCTCAGGACGCATGTACAGTCAGAATGTTCCTAAGACACTTCTCTCTCTCTGAGAAAAGCGTTCTCCAGGCATGGAACGACAAGTTGTGAAAAGGTGAATGAAAGCATCTCTACCACGAGAATACATGTTCTAATGAGGACTTCTATAATAGCGCGTGCTATTCTACATTGGAAAGACATACATTTTGACCAAAATACATCGGGGCGCATGTACAGTCAAAATGCTCCTAAGACACTTCTCTCTCTCTGAGAAAATTATTTTCCAGGCATGGAAACACAGAATGTGAAAATGTGAATAAAAGCATTTCTAACACAAGAATACATGTTCTAATGATGGGTCCTATAATGGTGCGTGCTCTTCTACATGATAGGGTCATTAATCCTGTTCCAAAACGCTCAGGACGCATGTACAGTCAGAATGTTCCTAAGACACTTCTCTCTCTCTGAGAAAAGCGTTCTCCAGGCATGGAACGACAAGTTGTGAAAAGGTGAATGAAAGCATCTCTACCACGAGAATACATGTTCTAATGAGGACTTCTATAATAGCGCGTGCTATTCTACATTGGAAAGACATACATTTTGACCAAAATACATCGGGGCGCATGTACAGTCAAAATGCTCCTAAGACACTTCTCTCTCTCTGAGAAAATTATTTTCCAGGCATGGAAACACAGAATGTGAAAATGTGAATAAAAGCATTTCTAACACAAGAATACATGTTCTAATGATGGGTCCTATAATGGTGCGTGCTCTTCTACATGATAGGGTCATTAATCCTGTTCCAAAACGCTCAGGACGCATGTACAGTCAGAATGTTCCTAAGACACTTCTCTCTCTCTGAGAAAAGCGTTCTCCAGGCATGGAACGACAAGTTGTGAAAAGGTGAATGAAAGCATCTCTACCACGAGAATACATGTTCTAATGAGGACTTCTATAATAGCGCGTGCTATTCTACATTGGAAAGACATACATTTTGACCAAAATACATCGGGGCGCATGTACAGTCAAAATGCTCCTAAGACACTTCTCTCTCTCTGAGAAAATTATTTTCCAGGCATGGAAACACAGAATGTGAAAATGTGAATAAAAGCATTTCTAACACAAGAATACATGTTCTAATGATGGGTCCTATAATGGTGCGTGCTCTTCTACATGATAGGGTCATTAATCCTGTTCCAAAACGCTCAGGACGCATGTACAGTCAGAATGTTCCTAAGACACTTCTCTCTCTCTGAGAAAAGCGTTCTCCAGGCATGGAACGACAAGTTGTGAAAAGGTGAATGAAAGCATCTCTACCACGAGAATACATGTTCTAATGAGGACTTCTATAATAGCGCGTGCTATTCTACATTGGAAAGACATACATTTTGACCAAAATACATCGGGGCGCATGTACAGTCAAAATGCTCCTAAGACACTTCTCTCTCTCTGAGAAAATTATTTTCCAGGCATGGAAACACAGAATGTGAAAATGTGAATAAAAGCATTTCTAACACAAGAATACATGTTCTAATGATGGGTCCTATAATGGTGCGTGCTCTTCTACATGATAGGGTCATTAATCCTGTTCCAAAACGCTCAGGACGCATGTACAGTCAGAATCTTCCTAAGACACTTCTCTCTCTCTGAGAAAAGCGTTCTCCAGGCATGGAACGACAAGTTGTGAAAAGGTGAATGAAAGCATCTCTACCACGAGAATACATGTTCTAATGAGGACTTCTATAATAGCGCGTGCTATTCTACATTGGAAAGACATACATTTTGACCAAAATACATCGGGGCGCATGGAAAGTCAAAATGCTCCTAAGACACTTCTCTCTCTCTGAGAAAATTATTTTCCAGGCATGGAAACACAGAATGTGAAAATGTGAATAAAAGCATTTCTAACACAAGAATACATGTTCTAATGATGGGTCCTATAATGGTGCGTGCTCTTCTACATGATAGGGTCATTAATCCTGTTCCAAAACGCTCAGGACGCATGTACAGTCAGAATGTTCCTAAGACACTTCTCTCTCTCTGAGAAAAGCGTTCTCCAGGCATGGAACGACAAGTTGTGAAAAGGTGAATGAAAGCATCTCTACCACGAGAATACATGTTCTAATGAGGACTTCTATAATAGCGCGTGCTATTCTACATTGGAAAGACATACATTTTGACCAAAATACATCGGGGCGCATGTACAGTCAAAATGCTCCTAAGACACTTCTCTCTCTCTGAGAAAATTATTTTCCAGGCATGGAAACACAGAATGTGAAAATGTGAATAAAAGCATTTCTAACACAAGAATACATGTTCTAATGATGGGTCCTATAATGGTGCGTGCTCTTCTACATGATAGGGTCATTAATCCTGTTCCAAAACGCTCAGGACGCATGTACAGTCAGAATGTTCCTAAGACACTTCTCTCTCTCTGAGAAAAGCGTTCTCCAGGCATGGAACGACAAGTTGTGAAAAGGTGAATGAAAGCATCTCTACCACGAGAATACATGTTCTAATGAGGACTTCTATAATAGCGCGTGCTATTCTACATTGGAAAGACATACATTTTGACCAAAATACATCGGGGCGCATGTACAGTCAAAATGCTCCTAAGACACTTCTCTCTCTCTGAGAAAATTATTTTCCAGGCATGGAAACACAGAATGTGAAAATGTGAATAAAAGCATTTCTAACACAAGAATACATGTTCTAATGATGGGTCCTATAATGGTGCGTGCTCTTCTACATGATAGGGTCATTAATCCTGTTCCAAAACGCTCAGGACGCATGTACAGTCAGAATGTTCCTAAGACACTTCTCTCTCTCTGAGAAAAGCGTTCTCCAGGCATGGAACGACAAGTTGTGAAAAGGTGAATGAAAGCATCTCTACCACGAGAATACATGTTCTAATGAGGACTTCTATAATAGCGCGTGCTATTCTACATTGGAAAGACATACATTTTGACCAAAATACATCGGGGCGCATGTACAGTCAAAATGCTCCTAAGACACTTCTCTCTCTCTGAGAAAATTATTTTCCAGGCATGGAAACACAGAATGTGAAAATGTGAATAAAAGCATTTCTAACACAAGAATACATGTTCTAATGATGGGTCCTATAATGGTGCGTGCTCTTCTACATGATAGGGTCATTAATCCTGTTCCAAAACGCTCAGGACGCATGTACAGTCAGAATGTTCCTAAGACACTTCTCTCTCTCTGAGAAAAGCGTTCTCCAGGCATGGAACGACAAGTTGTGAAAAGGTGAATGAAAGCATCTCTACCACGAGAATACATGTTCTAATGAGGACTTCTATAATAGCGCGTGCTATTCTACATTGGAAAGACATACATTTTGACCAAAATACATCGGGGCGCATGTACAGTCAAAATGCTCCTAAGACACTTCTCTCTCTCTGAGAAAATTATTTTCCAGGCATGGAAACACAGAATGTGAAAATGTGAATAAAAGCATTTCTAACACAAGAATACATGTTCTAATGATGGGTCCTATAATGGTGCGTGCTCTTCTACATGATAGGGTCATTAATCCTGTTCCAAAACGCTCAGGACGCATGTACAGTCAGAATGTTCCTAAGACACTTCTCTCTCTCTGAGAAAAGCGTTCTCCAGGCATGGAACGACAAGTTGTGAAAAGGTGAATGAAAGCATCTCTACCACGAGAATACATGTTCTAATGAGGACTTCTATAATAGCGCGTGCTATTCTACATTGGAAAGACATACATTTTGACCAAAATACATCGGGGCGCATGTACAGTCAAAATGCTCCTAAGACACTTCTCTCTCTCTGAGAAAATTATTTTCCAGGCATGGAAACACAGAATGTGAAAATGTGAATAAAAGCATTTCTAACACAAGAATACATGTTCTAATGATGGGTCCTATAATGGTGCGTGCTCTTCTACATGATAGGGTCATTAATCCTGTTCCAAAACGCTCAGGACGCATGTACAGTCAGAATGTTCCTAAGACACTTCTCTCTCTCTGAGAAAAGCGTTCTCCAGGCATGGAACGACAAGTTGTGAAAAGGTGAATGAAAGCATCTCTACCACGAGAATACATGTTCTAATGAGGACTTCTATAATAGCGCGTGCTATTCTACATTGGAAAGACATACATTTTGACCAAAATACATCGGGGCGCATGTACAGTCAAAATGCTCCTAAGACACTTCTCTCTCTCTGAGAAAATTATTTTCCAGGCATGGAAACACAGAATGTGAAAATGTGAATAAAAGCATTTCTAACACAAGAATACATGTTCTAATGATGGGTCCTATAATGGTGCGTGCTCTTCTACATGATAGGGTCATTAATCCTGTTCCAAAACGCTCAGGACGCATGTACAGTCAGAATGTTCCTAAGACACTTCTCTCTCTCTGAGAAAAGCGTTCTCCAGGCATGGAACGACAAGTTGTGAAAAGGTGAATGAAAGCATCTCTACCACGAGAATACATGTTCTAATGAGGACTTCTATAATAGCGCGTGCTATTCTACATTGGAAAGACATACATTTTGACCAAAATACATCGGGGCGCATGTACAGTCAAAATGCTCCTAAGACACTTCTCTCTCTCTGAGAAAATTATTTTCCAGGCATGGAAACACAGAATGTGAAAATGTGAATAAAAGCATTTCTAACACAAGAATACATGTTCTAATGATGGGTCCTATAATGGTGCGTGCTCTTCTACATGATAGGGTCATTAATCCTGTTCCAAAACGCTCAGGACGCATGTACAGTCAGAATGTTCCTAAGACACTTCTCTCTCTCTGAGAAAAGCGTTCTCCAGGCATGGAACGACAAGTTGTGAAAAGGTGAATGAAAGCATCTCTACCACGAGAATACATGTTCTAATGAGGACTTCTATAATAGCGCGTGCTATTCTACATTGGAAAGACATACATTTTGACCAAAATACATCGGGGCGCATGTACAGTCAAAATGCTCCTAAGACACTTCTCTCTCTCTGAGAAAATTATTTTCCAGGCATGGAAACACAGAATGTGAAAATGTGAATAAAAGCATTTCTAACACAAGAATACATGTTCTAATGATGGGTCCTATAATGGTGCGTGCTCTTCTACATGATAGGGTCATTAATCCTGTTCCAAAACGCTCAGGACGCATGTACAGTCAGAATGTTCCTAAGACACTTCTCTCTCTCTGAGAAAAGCGTTCTCCAGGCATGGAACGACAAGTTGTGAAAAGGTGAATGAAAGCATCTCTACCACGAGAATACATGTTCTAATGAGGACTTCTATAATAGCGCGTGCTATTCTACATTGGAAAGACATACATTTTGACCAAAATACATCGGGGCGCATGGAAAGTCAAAATGCTCCTAAGACACTTCTCTCTCTCTGAGAAAATTATTTTCCAGGCATGGAAACACAGAATGTGAAAATGTGAATAAAAGCATTTCTAACACAAGAATACATGTTCTAATGATGGGTCCTATAATGGTGCGTGCTCTTCTACATGATAGGGTCATTAATCCTGTTCCAAAACGCTCAGGACGCATGTACAGTCAGAATGTTCCTAAGACACTTCTCTCTCTCTGAGAAAAGCGTTCTCCAGGCATGGAACGACAAGTTGTGAAAAGGTGAATGAAAGCATCTCTACCACGAGAATACATGTTCTAATGAGGACTTCTATAATAGCGCGTGCTATTCTACATTGGAAAGACATACATTTTGACCAAAATACATCGGGGCGCATGTACAGTCAAAATGCTCCTAAGACACTTCTCTCTCTCTGAGAAAATTATTTTCCAGGCATGGAAACACAGAATGTGAAAATGTGAATAAAAGCATTTCTAACACAAGAATACATGTTCTAATGATGGGTCCTATAATGGTGCGTGCTCTTCTACATGATAGGGTCATTAATCCTGTTCCAAAACGCTCAGGACGCATGTACAGTCAGAATGTTCCTAAGACACTTCTCTCTCTCTGAGAAAAGCGTTCTCCAGGCATGGAACGACAAGTTGTGAAAAGGTGAATGAAAGCATCTCTACCACGAGAATACATGTTCTAATGAGGACTTCTATAATAGCGCGTGCTATTCTACATTGGAAAGACATACATTTTGACCAAAATACATCGGGGCGCATGTACAGTCAAAATGCTCCTAAGACACTTCTCTCTCTCTGAGAAAATTATTTTCCAGGCATGGAAACACAGAATGTGAAAATGTGAATAAAAGCATTTCTAACACAAGAATACATGTTCTAATGATGGGTCCTATAATGGTGCGTGCTCTTCTACATGATAGGGTCATTAATCCTGTTCCAAAACGCTCAGGACGCATGTACAGTCAGAATGTTCCTAAGACACTTCTCTCTCTCTGAGAAAAGCGTTCTCCAGGCATGGAACGACAAGTTGTGAAAAGGTGAATGAAAGCATCTCTACCACGAGAATACATGTTCTAATGAGGACTTCTATAATAGCGCGTGCTATTCTACATTGGAAAGACATACATTTTGACCAAAATACATCGGGGCGCATGTACAGTCAAAATGCTCCTAAGACACTTCTCTCTCTCTGAGAAAATTATTTTCCAGGCATGGAAACACAGAATGTGAAAATGTGAATAAAAGCATTTCTAACACAAGAATACATGTTCTAATGATGGGTCCTATAATGGTGCGTGCTCTTCTACATGATAGGGTCATTAATCCTGTTCCAAAACGCTCAGGACGCATGTACAGTCAGAATGTTCCTAAGACACTTCTCTCTCTCTGAGAAAAGCGTTCTCCAGGCATGGAACGACAAGTTGTGAAAAGGTGAATGAAAGCATCTCTACCACGAGAATACATGTTCTAATGAGGACTTCTATAATAGCGCGTGCTATTCTACATTGGAAAGACATACATTTTGACCAAAATACATCGGGGCGCATGTACAGTCAAAATGCTCCTAAGACACTTCTCTCTCTCTGAGAAAATTATTTTCCAGGCATGGAAACACAGAATGTGAAAATGTGAATAAAAGCATTTCTAACACAAGAATACATGTTCTAATGATGGGTCCTATAATGGTGCGTGCTCTTCTACATGATAGGGTCATTAATCCTGTTCCAAAACGCTCAGGACGCATGTACAGTCAGAATGTTCCTAAGACACTTCTCTCTCTCTGAGAAAAGCGTTCTCCAGGCATGGAACGACAAGTTGTGAAAAGGTGAATGAAAGCATCTCTACCACGAGAATACATGTTCTAATGAGGACTTCTATAATAGCGCGTGCTATTCTACATTGGAAAGACATACATTTTGACCAAAATACATCGGGGCGCATGTACAGTCAAAATGCTCCTAAGACACTTCTCTCTCTCTGAGAAAATTATTTTCCAGGCATGGAAACACAGAATGTGAAAATGTGAATAAAAGCATTTCTAACACAAGAATACATGTTCTAATGATGGGTCCTATAATGGTGCGTGCTCTTCTACATGATAGGGTCATTAATCCTGTTCCAAAACGCTCAGGACGCATGTACAGTCAGAATGTTCCTAAGACACTTCTCTCTCTCTGAGAAAAGCGTTCTCCAGGCATGGAACGACAAGTTGTGAAAAGGTGAATGAAAGCATCTCTACCACGAGAATACATGTTCTAATGAGGACTTCTATAATAGCGCGTGCTATTCTACATTGGAAAGACATACATTTTGACCAAAATACATCGGGGCGCATGTACAGTCAAAATGCTCCTAAGACACTTCTCTCTCTCTGAGAAAATTATTTTCCAGGCATGGAAACACAGAATGTGAAAATGTGAATAAAAGCATTTCTAACACAAGAATACATGTTCTAATTAAAGCTGCTTCGCAGCGATGAGGCGGGGCCAGGCAATTTCCGACAAGTTTAGGAGCAATAAGCGAGAGAATAGGACAACAGGAAAGTTGACATTCCAATGTTCATTTTGTACATTCGTATCGTAAAACATTTGTAAAACATTTTGATGCGTTGTAAGCTCGATTTTGATAATTCAACAATGGTCAATGAGTTTGTGAATTACAGTCTGAAGATCCAGTGTAGCAAGTTTGGTGTTAATTGATTGAAAAATGTTGGATGAGATATGTTTATTAATTTTTACAGGTTTTGTTTGCTTTTCTTCATAATTGAACATTAACTTCAGCAGCTGTGTACTCAGTCAGTTGCCAATCAATCGATTTAGTCATTGTAATCCTCGGCGGGGGTTGGGTAGGGTTGCCAACAGCGATGTCTCCGATTCGTGGAGCTTGTGTTGGATTATGGGTAACGTAGTTTTCTCTGTATGAAGTGTTGGTTTCAGAGGACAGAATTAAACATATTTTAAAAAATTCAATTTTTGAGATAAAATTCTAAAAAAAAATCATACTACATCTTGGATATGTGGCTAATGTTGTCACTTTTTATGAGGATGATCAGCCATTGATTTGGCGAGAATAAATAGGAACTATATACAGAACTGTTAACAGTAAAACCTTTTGATGTGCTGTGGGCTCAATTTTTCATATTTCAAAAATCTGTGAGGATCGTTTGGTAAGGACAGTCTGAAGATACAGTAGATCCATTTTGGTGTCAATTGAACTAAAAATGTGGGAGGAGATAGGTTTGATAGGTTTTACAGTTTATGAAGAAATCAGAGTGATGGACTTCAAAATTCCTGCAAGGTCAAAGTGTATGAAAGTTTTGTCTCACTTGGGCCTACATTCACGTGGTGGTTTTACAGTGATAGCACCTATGGCTGATTTGTTATGATTTTTTTAAGTTTTAAACTTTAGACTGTTGCTGTAGCGCCACCTTCAGGTTTATTGACCTACAATGCAGGTTGAGGACTTTGGGTATACTACTGGAGCTATGTGCAATTCTTGGTGATTTTTTGTCCACGGGAAGTTAGACTTCAGTGGAAGATGGAGAATAATAATAATAATCAAAATTCCTGCAAGGTCAGAGTGTATGAAAGTTTTGTCTCACTTGGGCCTACATTCACGTGGTGGTTTTACTGTGATGGCACCTATGGCTGATTTGTTATGATTTTTTTAAGTTTTAAACTTTAGACTGTTGCTGTAGCGCCACCTTCAGCTTTATTGACCTACAATGCAGGTTGAGGACTTTGGGTTTAGTACTGGAGCTATGTGCACATTTTTGTGATTTTTTGTCCACAGGAAGTAAGACTTCAGTGGAAGATGGAGAATAATAATAATAAGTAAAACATTTTAATGCATTGTAAGCTCAATTTTGATAATTCAATAATCTGGTCAATGAGTTTGTGAATGACAGTTTGAAGATCCAGTGTAGCAACTTTAGTATTAATTGATTGAAAAATGTGGGTTACAGGTTTTGTTAGCTTTTTTTTTTCATAATTGAACATTAACTTCAGCAGCTGTGTACTCAGTCAGTTGCCAATCAATCAATTTAGTCATTGTAATCCTCGGCGGGGGTTGGGTAGGGTTGCCAACTGCGATGTCTCAGATTCGTGGAGCTTGCGTTGGATTGTGGGTAATGTAGTTTTCTCTGTATGAAGTGTTGGTTTCAGAGGACAGAATTAAACATATTTTTAAAAATTCAATTTTTGAGATAAAATTCTGAAAAAAATCATACTACATCTTGGATATGTGGCCAATGTTGTCACTCTTTATGAGGATGATCAGACATTGATTTGGCGAGAATTAATAGGAACTATACAGAACTGTTAATAGTGAAACCTTTTGATGTGCTGTGGGCTCACTTTTTCATATTTCAAAAATCTGTGAGGATCCTTTGGTAAGGACAGTCTGTAGATACAGTATATTAATTTTGGTGTCAATTGAACAAAAAATGTGGGAGGAGATATGTTTGATAGGTTTTACAGTTTATGAAGAAATCAGAGTGATGGACTTCAAAATTCCTGCAAGGTCAAAGTGTATGAAGGTTTTGTCTCACTTGGGACTACATTCACGTGGTGGTTTTACAGTGATAGCACCTATGGCTGATTTGTTATGATTTTTTTAAGTTTTAAACTTTAGACTGTTGCTGTAGCGCCACCTTCAGGTTTATTGACCTACAATGCAGGTTGAGGACTTTGGATATAGTACTGGAGCTATGTGCAAATTTTGGTGATTTTTTGTCCATGGGAAGTTAGACTTCAGTGGAAGGAGAATAATAATAATAATATAGGCAAATACAATA
>NW_028176735.1:0-5000 GCF_949987555.1 Borostomias antarcticus
GGAGAGAGAGAGAGAGTTGTGGAGGCTGAAAGTCAGGCTACAGAGCAGACGTGTGGAGAGGGAGAGCTGGAGGAGGATGGGGAGGAGGGGGAGGAGGAACGAGACGGAGAGAGGGTGAGGGGTGAGGTGAGGGGGGTGGAGGAGAGGAGGAGGATGGGGAGGAGAGGAAAAGGAACGAGACGGAGAGAGGGTGAGGGGTGAGGTGAGGGGGTCGGAGGAGAGGAGGAGGATGGGGAGGAGAGGAAAAGGAACGAGATGGAGAGAGGGTGAGGGGTGAGGTGAGGGGGGTGGAGGAGAGGAGGAGGATGGGGAGGAAGGGGGGGGGTTCCCTGGGAGAAAGAGGCAGCGAGAGAAAGGGGATCCAAGGCAGACCTCTAACAAGTGATTATACTGAAGCCCCCCCCTCCTCCCCCTCCTCCTCCTCTCCTCCCCCAGGCTATGGGGACATGAGAGCAGCAGGCTGACTGTGAGAGTGTGTGTGTGTGTGTGTGTGTGTGTGTGTGTGTGTGTGTGTGTGTGTGAGAGTGTGTGAGTGTGTGAGTGTGTGTGTGTGTGTGTGTGTGTGTGTGTGTGCACTTGCCTGTTCAAGTAAGAAATAGAGAGAGAGAGTGTGTGTGTGTGTGTACTGGCCTATTCTAGTGAGAAAGAGAGAGAGAGAGAGTGTGTGTGAGGGTGTGTGTGTGTGTGTGCATGTCCGTGCTCAGCCTGTTCAAGTGAGAGAGTGTGTGTGTGTGCGTGTGTGTGGGCGTGCGTGTGTAAAAGAGAGTGTGTGTGTGCGTGTGTGTGTAAGAGAGAGTGTGTGTGTGTGCATGTGTGTGCGTGCGTGTGTCAGAGAGAGTGTGTGTGCGTGCGTGTGTAAGATAGAGTGTATGTGTGTGCGTGTGTAAGAGAGAGTGTGTGTGCATGCGTGTGTAAGAGAGAGTGTGCGTGTGTGTGCGTGTGTAAGAGAGAGTGTGTGCGTGCGTGTATAAGAGAGAGTTTGCGTGCGTGCGTGTGTCAGAGAGAGTGTGTGTGTGTGAGTGTGTAAGAGAGAGTGTGTGTGCGTGCGTGTGTAAGAGAGTGTGTGTGTGCGTGTGTAAGAGAGAGTGTGTGTGCGTGCGTGCGTGTGCGTGCGTGTGTAAGAGAGAGTGTGTGTGCGTGTGTAAGAGAGAGTGTGTGTGCGCACGTGTGTCAGAGAGAGTGTGTGTGCGTGCGTGTGTTAGAGAGAGTGTGTGTGCGTGCGTGTGTTAGAGAGAGTGTGTGTGCGTGCGTGCGTGTGTAAGAGAGAGTGTGTGTGTGCGTGCGTGTGCGTGCGTGTGTAAGAGAGAGTGTGTGTGCGTGTGTAAGAGAGAGTGTGTGTGCGTGCATGTGTCAGAGAGAGTGTGTGTGCGTGCGTGTGTAAGAGAGAGTGTGTGTGCGTGCGTGTGTAAGAGAGAGTGTGTGTGCGTGCGTGTGTCAGAGAGAGTGTGTGTGCGTGCGTGTGTAAGAGAGAGTGTGTGTCCGTGCGTGTGTAAGAGAGAGTTTGTGTGCGTGCGTGTGTAAGAGTAAGAAAGAGAGAGAGAGAGTGTGTGTGCGTGCGTGTGTAAGAGAGAGTGTGTGTCCGTGCGTGTGTAAGAGATAGTTTGTGTGCGTGCGTGTGTAAGAGAGAGTGTGTGCGTGCGTGTGTAAGAGAGAGTGTGTGTGCGTGCGTGTGTAAGAGAGAGTTTGTGTGCGTGCGTGTGTAAGAGTAAGAAAGAGAGAGAGAGAGTGTGTGTGTGTGTGTACTGGCCTGTTCTAGTGAGAAAGAGAGAGAGAGAGAGTGTGTGTGAGGGTGTGTGTGTGTGTGTGCATGTCCGTGCTCAGCCTGTTCAAGTGAGAGAGTGTGTGTGTGTGCGTGTGTGTGTGCGTGCGTGTGTAAAAGAGAGTGTGTGTGTGCGTGCGTGTGTAAGAGAGAGTGTGTGTGTGCGTGTGTGTGCGTGAGTGTGTCAGAGAGAGTGTGTGTGCGTGCGTGCGTGTGTCAGAGAGAGTGTGTGTGCATGCGTGTGTAAGAGCGTGTGTGTGCGTGCGTGTGTAGGAGAGAGTGTGTGTGCGTGCGTGCGTGTGAGAGAGTGTGTGTGTGTGCGTGTGTAAGATAGAGTGTGTGTGTGCGTGCGTGCGTGTGCGTGCGTGTGTAAGAGAGAGTGTGTGTGCGTGCGTGTGTCAGAGAGAGTGTGTGTGCGCGCGTGTCAGAGAGAGTGTGTGTGCGTGCGTGTGTAAGAGAGAGTGTTTGTGCGTGCGTGCGTGTGTAAGAGAGAGTGTATGTGTGCGTGCGTGTGCGTGCGTGTGTAAGAGAGAGTGTGTGTGCGTGCATGTGTCAGAGAGAGTGTGTGTGCGTGCGTGTGTAAGAGAGAGTGTGTGTGCGTGCGTGTGTAAGAGAGAGTGTGTGTGCGTGCGTGTGTCAGAGAGAGTGTGTGTGCGTGCGTGTGTAAGAGAGAGTGTGTGTGCGTGCATGTGTCAGAGAGAGTGTGTGTGCGTGCGTGTGTAAGAGAGAGTGTGTGTGCGTGTGTGTGTAAGAGAGAGTGTGTGTGCGTGCGTGTGTAAGAGAGAGTGTGTGTGCGTGTGTGTGTAAGAGAGAGTGTGTGTGCGTGCGTGTGTCAGAGAGTGTGTGTGTGCGTGCGTGTGTAAGAGAGAGTGTGTGTGCGTGTGTGTGTAAGAGAGAGAGTGTGTGCGTGCGTGTGTAAGAGAGAGTGTGTGTGCGTGTGTGTGTAAGAGAGAGTGTGTGTGCGTGCGTGTGTAAGATAGAGTGTGTGCGTGCGTGCGTGTGCGTGCGTGTGTAAGAGAGAGTGTGTGTGCGTGCGTGTGTCAGAGAGAGTGTGTGTGCGCGCGTGTCAGAGAGAGTGTGTGTGCGTGCGTGTGTAAGAGAGAGTGTGTGTGCGTGCGTGTGTAAGAGAGAGTGCGTGTGCGTGCGTGTGTAAGAGAGAGTGTGTGTGTGTGAGTGTGTAAGAGAGAGTGTGTGTGCGTGCGCGTGTGAGAGAGTGTGTGTGTGTGCGTGTGTAAGATAGAGTGTGTGCGTGCGTGCGTGTGCGTGCGTGTGTAAGAGAGAGTGTGTGTGCGTGCGTGTGTCAGAGAGAGTGTGTGTGCGCGCGTGTCAGAGAGAGTGTGTGTGCGTGCGTGTGTAAGAGAGAGTGTGTGTGCGTGCGTGTGTAAGAGAGAGTGTGTGTGTGCGTGCGTGTGCGTGCGTGTGTAAGAGAGAGTGTGTGTGCGTGCGTGTGTAAGAGAGAGAGTGTGTGCGTGCGTGTGTAAGAGAGAGTGTGTGTGCGTGCGTGTGTAAGAGAGAGTGTGTGTGCGTGCGTGTGTAAGAGAGAGTGTGTGTGCGTGCGTGTGTCAGAGAGAGTGTGTGTGCGTGCGTGTGTAAGAGAGAGTGTGTGTGCGTGCGTGTGTAAGAGAGAGTGTGTGTGCGTGCGTGTGTCAGAGAGAGTGTGTGTGCGTGCGTGTGTAAGAGAGAGTGTGTGTGCGTGCATGTGTCAGAGAGAGTGTGTGTGCGTGCGTGTGTAAGAGAGAGTGTGTGTGTGTGCGTGTGTAAGAGAGAGTGTGTGTGCGTGCGTGTGTAAGAGAGAGTGTTTGTGCGTGCGTGTGTCAGAGAGAGTGTGTGTGCGTGCGTGTGTAAGAGAGAGTGTGTGTGCGTGCGTGTGTAAGAGAGAGTGTGTGTGTGCGTGCGTGTGTAAGAGAGAGTGTGTGTGTGTGCGTGTGTAAGATAGAGTGTGTGTGCGTGTGTAAGAGAGAGTGTGTGTGCGTGCGTGTGTAAGAGAGAGTGTGTGTGTGCGTGCGTGTGTAAGAGAGAGTGTGTGTGCGTGCGTGTGTAAGAGAGAGTGTGTGTGCGTGTGTGTGTAAGAGAGAGTGTGTGTGCCCTCAAACACACAGAGATGATGAGTGGGGTTTAGTGTGGGCAGAAGCAGCGTGCCGGTAAGAGGCAGACAGCTGGTAGGAGCTGGGGGTCAGCTGGTAGGAGCTGGGGGTCAGCTGGTAGGAGCTGGGGGTCAGACTGGTAGGAGCTGGGGGTCAGACTGGTAGGAGCTGGGGGTCAGCTGGTAGGAGCTGGGGGTCAGCTGGTAGGAGCTGGGGGTCAGCTGGTAGGAGCTTGGGGTCAGACTGGTAGGAGCTGGGGGTCAGCTGGTAGGAGCTGGGGGTCAGCTGGTAGGAGCTGGGGGTCAGCTGGTAGGAGCTGGGGGTCAGCTGGTAGGAGCTGGGGGTCAGCTGGTAGGAGCTGGGGGTCAGATGGTAGGAGCTTGGGGTCAGCTGGTAGGAGCTGGGGGTCAGACTGGTAGGAGCTGGGGGTCAGATGGTAGGAGCTGGGGGTCAGCTGGTAGGAGCTGGGGGTCAGCTGGTAGGAGCTGGGGGTCAGCTGGTAGGAGCTGGGGGTCAGACTGGTAGGAGCTGGGGGTCAGACTGGTAGGAGCTGGGGGTCAGATGGTAGGAGCTGGGGGTCAGATGGTAGGAGCTGGGGGTCAGATGGTAGGAGCTGGGGGTCAGATGGTAGGAGCTGGGGGTCAGACTGGTCTTGGGTCGACTCCCAGCGTCCACACATGAAGTAAGACGTAAAAAACACCCTCCTATTGGCCGAGACGTCTGCTGCTGAACGCCGGTGCGCTGAGCACATGTCCGAACAGAGAGACCGCTGACCTCCGGGTTCGGCTTGAGATTTGAACGGGAGGAGTGTGAGCGCATATGTGTGTTCCATCACACACACACACACACACACACACACACACACACACACACACACACACACACATACAAGCTGAACACAGGCGTAAACACACAGAAACAAACATAGACACACACTTTCGCCCACCACACAAACACACAGGTACACGAACACACGCACACACACACTGAATACACGCATAAGCATACAGAAACAAACAAACGGATAAACAAACAAACAAATAAACACACACACACTGAAACAAACGTGCACTCATACGTGCGCCTGATTCATACAAGCACATGAACACACACACACACACACACACACAGACTCACAGACAGATTGAGACAGAGGC
>NW_028176735.1:12500-16604 GCF_949987555.1 Borostomias antarcticus
ATAGTCATACGGTACCTCTAGCTCAGAGCCCTGTCTGGCTTGTCAGATGCCTGTGTGTGTGTGTGTGTGTGTGTGTGTGTGTGTGTGTGTGTGTGTGTGTGTGTGTGTCGTGCACGCGTGCGCGCGTGAGTGTGTGATCACTCTGTCAGGTCCGAGGAGGCTACATCAGTGGCGGCCATTAGGGATCTGATGCTGGGTGTAATTACCAGGACCAGTCCGGCCTGCCCGGGGGCTGACCGTGGCATGCCTGACTAGAAAAGCAGACACTGTGCAGCGCCAGTGACCAGACAAAAGTTACAGAGAGAGAGAGAGATGGAGAGAGAGAAAAAGAAGAAAGAGAGAGAGAGAGAGAGAATGAGAGAGAGGTAGCACTGGGGTCCTTATTAAATCCAGACCCCCGCTGGCTGTCCACCCCTCCGTCCTGCCCCCCCCCCCCTCCAAGATGAAATTAGCCCACAGTCTAAGGACCGCTCACTTCATTACACCCGTCCTGTAAACAGAGGAAGGTTCACCATCAGTAAGGGTGAGAGTATCTGCTGGATCCCCTGAAAACCTCCGCCATGAATTATTGACAGTCTGAGGGGACCGGGGGAGGGGGGGAGGGGGGGGTGGGGGGGGCGGGGTGGCGTGGGGTTAGCAGCTGTGGCTGGTGGGAAGCTTTAATACCGTCTATTTCTGTGCGCGTGTGACGTACAACATCAACAACAACATCATCTTTGTTCACTGTTCAACCTCCCCCTCTAGGAACAGGCCAGGCGATCAACCCCCCCCCCCCCCACCCCCTCTAGGAACAGGCCGGGCGATCAACCCCCCCCCCTCTAGGAACAGGCCGGGCAATCAACCCCCCCCTCTAGGAACAGGCCAGGCGATCAACCCCCCCCCCCTCTAGGAACAGGCCAGGCGATCCACCCCCCCCCCCCCTCTAGGAACAGGCCAGGCGATCAACCCCCCCCCCCCCCCCCCTCTAGGAACAGGCCAGGCGATCAACCCCCCCCTCTAGGAACAGGCCAGGCGATCAACCCCCCCCTCTAGGAACAGGCCAGGCGATCAACCCCCCCCTCTAGGAACAGGCCAGGCGATCAACCCCCCCTCTAGGAACAGGCCAGGCGATCAACCCCCCCTCTAGGAACAGGCCAGGCGATCAACCCCCCCTCTAGGAACAGGCCAGGCGATCAACCCCCCCCCCTCTAGGAACAGGCCAGGCGATCAACCCCCCCCCCCCTCTAGGAACAGGCCAGGCGAGCGCTCCAGGTGTGCAGGGTGACTTCGGCAGAGGACCCGGGCGAAAGGACGAGTTGCCAGCCAAGCGCCGATGTCAACTCAGAGAGAGGAGAACGAGAGAGAGAAAGAAAGAGAGAAAGAAAGAGAGAAAGACAGAAAGAAAGAGAGAAAGAAGGAGAGAAAGAAAGAAAGAGAGAAAGAAAGAAAGAAAGAAAGAAAGAGAGAAAGAAAGAAAGAGAGAAAGAAAGAAATAAAGAAAGAGAGAAAGAAAGAGAGAAAGAGAGAAAGAGAGAAAGAGAGAAAGAGAGAAAGAAAGAGAGACAGAAAGAAAGAAAGAAAGAAAGAAAGAAAGAAAGAAAGAAAGAAAGAGTGGGAATGACATTTCATCATGTGTGATCACGGCTTCGGGAGGGGGGGGGCGGGGGTCTTGATGGGATCCGGCTCCTCCGCTCGGGGGCCGGTGAGATGAGATGGAGGAGCTCTGGAGGGGATTCCATCCAGCGTTCTCCCGTGGGGGACGCCAGGCGCAGGGCCGTTACATCTCATTTTATTCTCCCCACCGCCGTACGAGACCCCCCTCCCCCCCCCTCCCCCCCCCCCCCCCACCCCCCCCCCCCCTCTGCCCGCCCGATCCTCCTCCCTACTTTTGTCTCTCAGCTCAAATTCCTCGCACAAACCGCATACTCTATGATTATTTGCATTCAATTATTCATACGCGCGCGACGGCGGCGTCGGGGCTTTGGAGGCGGGGCCTCCGCCAGCGCCACCGCTTCAGAGACGGTGGGCCTCGTTTAAATCACGTCTGAGGGGGAGACGCTAGCGATTCCCACGCGCTCACGCTCTCCTCGGCGCCGCTCGCCTTCGAAAAAGTATTTTTGAAGTGGCGGGGGACCCCCCCGCACAGTCCAAAACAAAGAGGTCGGACTCGTCTGAGGTTACGGCGGCGGCGGCGGCGGCGGCGGGTCGGTCAGGAAGGAGGCGGGACTCCGGGGGCGTGTCCGGGGGTGTGTCCAGCAACCAGACTCGCTCTAAGACGAAGCCGGGTTTGATACCTGCAGGATAAATACCCGTGGGAGTCGGACCGATCCGCAAAGCCTTGGAGGCCAGGTTAGCTACCGCCGCGGCGTAGCTTAGCATAAAACCCTCTCGCCGAGGCAGACGTCAGACGCTTGTTTCGGGGGGGGGGGAGGGGGGGGGGAGGGGGGGCTGAATTTCTGCACTTACGGAACGCACCCAAGGAACCTCAGAGAACCCCCCCCACAGCTGAACCCCTCAGTTGATCCAGCGACGACGAGAGCGGCCGACACCTCCGAGCCAGGCGTGAGACGCCAACCGCTCCCCCTCTCGCTCGACCGACCGTCCGACGGGAGAGAGGAGACGCGGCCCGCCGTCATGACTGCTGCCCGTCAGAGGAACGCCGGCTCGTTATTCGCCGGCTGACGATTTGACACGGTTTGATCGGCACCCAGCCAATGGCGGGGCTGGGCTGTGGCGCTGGGTTTTGTTTGTGGATTGACTGATCAAAGGAACGCCTCCAGTCTTGTTGGTTTGTTGGTTTGTTTGTTTGTTTGTTTCATATAAACATACCGGGGGACGATTCTTTCTTTAAAACAGCAACAGCTAGAGGGGTCTTCTGAGTCCAGAGTGTTGAGTGCACTAGTGTTCAGTGTGGCCTGGGATGACTAAACGCGAAGACGTGTGCTTATATACTGAGAGTCATGGTATTCATCATCATCATCATCATCATCATCATCATCATCATCATCATCATCATCATCATCATAAAAAACCGTGCGGATCCTGCGACGTCTCAACAGCCGAAGCCAGGTTCTGATAGCGATCTGGTGTCTGTAAACCTCACCAGAGAAACAATACGTCTACAGACATCAAAGTTCTGGCGCCGGATCGGACAGCTTCTCAGCGCGCTGGTACAGCCGTTCGCTCTCATCACACACACTCGCGTCAACCGCGTCTGCTCCAGTCGAACACGTCTAGGACTGGGCCCGATACTCTGAGCGGCGAGGGGGGGGGGGGGGGGGGGGGGGGTTGTTACTGTACTTCCATCGTGGTGACGGGCACCCATCCGCCATCTCGCGGCGCCGAATAATTCCTGTAACGAGGTGCTGGGCGGACGCCGCGCGCCGCGCTCCCGATCGACAGCGAGAAGAAGAAGAAGAAGAAGAAGAAGAAGAAGCCGTGACACGCAGCTCCGATCCGGATCCGACGACAGGCTTTCAAGTGAGACTCGATAACGACCGTCAGAAGCCGAGCGCTCCGTGTCTGGTTCGCCAGCGGAGGGGTGTCGGGCCGGGGGGTTGGGGGCCGGGGGGGGGGGGCGGGTGGCCGTGGGTGAGCAGAGCGATGGACCGCTGGTCGCGACCTATCGGAGGACCCCTCGTTACACGCCGGCTGAGTCGGACATGCGCAGAGGAATCCGAGGTCAAAACAAATGGAGGCTCTGGGCTCACAAACATCTATACCGCTCTGTACCGTGTGGGTCAGCTGGTTTGAATGTGGCAGAGCCTCCATGGCTGTGCTCGCTGTCATGGATCATTGTGTCATTTTGGATTATCCGCTCCAAAAACTCGCAAAACGTACTTAGTTCTTAGAATAATGTGTGTTTCTGATGTGTCAGAAGTGTCTTCCACTGCTAGTGAAAGAACTGTATGGCCTTTCCAGAACTGCACATTAAACTATAGACTTACAAAATGGATATTATATCTTAAGTGTGTGTGTGTGTGTGCACTATATATAACTATATACATAACTATAAGTATACAAAAATCTGTATGTGTCTGATCCAGGTAAAACGTTTGAACTACTCACCCCTCACACACTCACACACACACAGAGACACACACACACACACACACACTGTCTTTA
>NW_028176734.1:10000-37500 GCF_949987555.1 Borostomias antarcticus
TATGGCTTTTTTTTTTTCAGACCAAATTTATTTCTATCTACAATCTTCATGAACATTCACAGGTATGTAGTATAAGCCATTCTGATCAGAGATCTGCCACCCAGGTGTGTCTAGTCCAGTCCCAGGCCGAGCAGTGACAAATCTAATTATTTCCAGCTGAAAAAAAACATAAGGGGTATGTATGGCGTTTTTTTTTCAGACCAAATTTATTTTTATCTACAATCTTCATGAACATTCACAGGCATGTAGTACAAGCCATTCTGATCAGAGATCTGCCACCCATGGGTGTCTAGTCCATTCCTAGGACGAGCAGTGACAAATTTAATTATTTCCACCTGAAAAAAAACGTAAGGGGTATGTATGGCGTTTTTTTTTTCAGACCAAATTTATTTCTATCTACAATCTTCATGAACATTCACAGGTATGTAGTACAAGCCATTCTGATCAGAGATCTGCCACCCAGATGTGTCTAGTCCAGTCCTAGGCCGAGCAGTGACAAATTTAATTATTTCCACCTGAAAAAAAACATAAGGGGTATGTATGGCTTTTTTTTTTTCAGACCAAATTTATTTCTATCTACAATCTTCGTGAACATTCACAGGTATGTAGTACAAGCCATTCTGATCAGAGATCTGCCACCCAGATGTGTCTAGTCCAGTCCTAGGCCGAGCAGTGACAAATCTAATTATTTCCACCTGAAAAAAAACGTAAGGGGTATGTATGGCATTTTTTTTTTCAGACCAAATTTATTTCTATCTACAATCTTCATGAACATTCACAGGTATGTAGTACAAGCCATTCTGATCAGAGATCTGCCACCCATGGGTGTCTAGTCCATTCCTAGGCCGAGCAGTGACAAATTTAATTATTTCCACCTGAAAAAAAACGTAAGGGGTATGTATGGCATTTTTTTTTTCAGACCAAATTTATTTCTATCTACAATCTTCATGAACATTCACAGGTATGTAGTACAAGCCATTCTGATCAGAGATCTGCCACCCAGATGTGTCTAGTCCAGTCCTAGGCCGAGCAGTGACAAATGTAATTATTTCCACCTGAAAAAAAACGTAAGGGGTATGTATGGTGTTTTTTTTTTTAAGACCAAATTTATTTTTATCTGCAATCTTCCTGAACATTCACAGGTGTGTAGTACAAGCCTTTCTGATCAGGGATCTGCCACCCATGGGTGTCTAGTCCATTCCTAGGCCGAGCAGTGACAAATTTAATTATTTCCACCTGAAAAAAAACGTAAGGGGTATGTATGGTGTTTTTTTTTTCAGACCAAATTTATTTCTATCTACAATCTTCATGAACATTCACAGGTATGTAGTACAAGCCATTCTGATCAGAGATCTGCCACCCAGATGTGTCTAGTCCAGTCCTAGGCCGAGCAGTGACAAATTTAATTATTTCCACCTGAAAAAAAACGTAAGGGGTATGTATGGCTTTTTTTTTTTCAGACCAAATTTATTTCTATCTACAATCTTCATGAACATTCACAGGTATGTAGTACAAGCCATTCTGATCAGAGATCTGCCACCCAGATGTGTCTAGTCCAGTCCTAGGCCGAGCAGTGACAAATGTAATTATTTCCACCTGAAAAAAAACGTAAGGGGTATGTATGGTGTTTTTTTTTTTAAGACCAAATTTATTTTTATCTGCAATCTTCCTGAACATTCACAGGTGTGTAGTACAAGCCTTTCTGATCAGGGATCTGCCACCCATGGGTGTCTAGTCCATTCCTAGGCCAAGCAGTGACAAATTTAATTATTTCCACCTGAAAAAAAATGTAAGGGGTATGTATGGCTTTTTTTTTTTCAGACCAAATTTATTTCTATCTACAATCTTCATGAACATTCACAGGTATGTAGTATAAGCCATTCTGATCAGAGATCTGCCACCCAGGTGTGTCTAGTCCAGTCCCAGGCCGAGCAGTGACAAATCTAATTATTTCCAGCTGAAAAAAAACATAAGGGGTATGTATGGCGTTTTTTTTTTCAGACCAAATTTATTTTTATCTACAATCTTCATGAACATTCACAGGCATGTAGTACAAGCCATTCTGATCAGAGATCTGCCACCCATGGGTGTCTAGTCCATTCCTAGGACGAGCAGTGACAAATTTAATTATTTCCACCTGAAAAAAAACGTAAGGGGTATGTATGGCGTTTTTTTTTTCAGACCAAATTTATTTCTATCTACAATCTTCATGAACATTCACAGGTATGTAGTACAAGCCATTCTGATCAGAGATCTGCCACCCAGATGTGTCTAGTCCAGTCCTAGGCCGAGCAGTGACAAATTTAATTATTTCCACCTGAAAAAAAACATAAGGGGTATGTATGGCTTTTTTTTTTTCAGACCAAATTTATTTCTATCTACAATCTTCGTGAACATTCACAGGTATGTAGTACAAGCCATTCTGATCAGAGATCTGCCACCCAGATGTGTCTAGTCCAGTCCTAGGCCGAGCAGTGACAAATCTTATTATTTCCACCTGAAAAAAAACGTAAGGGGTATGTATGGCTTTTTTTTTTTCAGACCAAATTTATTTCTATCTACAATCTTCATGAACATTCACAGGTATGTAGTACAAGCCATTCTGATCAGAGATCTGCCACCCATGGGTGTCTAGTCCATTCCTAGGCCGAGCAGTGACAAATTTAATTATTTCCACCTGAAAAAAAACGTAAGGGGTATGTATGGCATTTTTTTTTTCAGACCAAATTTATTTCTATCTACAATCTTCATGAACATTCACAGGTATGTAGTACAAGCCATTCTGATCAGAGATCTGCCACCCAGATGTGTCTAGTCCAGTCCTAGGCCGAGCAGTGACAAATGTAATTATTTCCACCTGAAAAAAAACGTAAGGGGTATGTATGGTGTTTTTTTTTTTAAGACCAAATTTATTTTTATCTGCAATCTTCCTGAACATTCACAGGTGTGTAGTACAAGCCTTTCTGATCAGGGATCTGCCACCCATGGGTGTCTAGTCCATTCCTAGGCCGAGCAGTGACAAATTTAATTATTTCCACCTGAAAAAAAACGTAAGGGGTATGTATGGTGTTTTTTTTTTTCAGACCAAATTTATTTCTATCTACAATCTTCATGAACATTCACAGGTATGTAGTACAAGCCATTCTGATCAGAGATCTGCCACCCAGATGTGTCTAGTCCAGTCCTAGGCCGAGCAGTGACAAATTTAATTATTTCCACCTGAAAAAAAACATAAGGGGTATGTATGGCATTTTTTTTTTCAGACCAAATTTATTTTTATCTACAATCTTCGTGAACATTCACAGGTATGTAGTACAAGCCATTCTGATCAGAGATCTGCCACCCATGGGTGTCTAGTCCATTCCTAGGCCGAGCAGTGACAAATCTAATTATTTCCACCTGAAAAAAAACGTAAGGGGTATGTATGTTTTTTTTTTTTTTAAGACCAAATTTATTTTTATCTGCAATCTTCCTGAACATTCACAGGTGTGTAGTACAAGCCTTTCTGATCAGGGATCTGCCACCCATGGGTGTCTAGTCCATTCCTAGGCCAAGCAGTGACAAATTTAATTATTTCCACCTGAAAAAAAATGTAAGGGGTATGTATGGCTTTTTTTTTTTCAGACCAAATTTATTTCTATCTACAATCTTCATGAACATTCACAGGTATGTAGTATAAGCCATTCTGATCAGAGATCTGCCACCCATGGGTGTCTAGTCCAGTCCCAGGCCGAGCAGTGACGAATCTAATTATTTCCAGCTGAAAAAAAACATAAGGGGTATGTATGGCTTTTTTTTTTTCAGACCAAATTTATTTTTATCTACAATCTTCATGAACATTCACAGGCATGTAGTACAAGCCATTCTGATCAGAGATCTGCCACCCATGGGTGTCTAGTCCATTCCTAGGCCGAGCAGTGACAAATTTAATTATTTCCACCTGAAAAGAAACGTAAGGGGTATGTATGGCGTTTTTTTTTTCAGACCAAATTTATTTCTATCTACAATCTTCATGAACATTCACAGGTATGTAGTACAAGCCATTCTGATCAGAGATCTGCCACCCAGATGTGTCTAGTCCAGTCCTAGGCCGAGCAGTGACAAATTTAATTATTTCCACCTGAAAAAAAACATAAGGGGTATGTATGGCTTTTTTTTTTTCAGACCAAATTTATTTTTATCTACAATCTTCGTGAACATTCGCAGGTATGTAGTACAAGCCATTCTGATCAGAGATCTGCCACCCAGATGTGTCTAGTCCAGTCCTAGGCCGAGCAGTGACAAATCTAATTATTTCCCCCTGAAAAAAAACGTAAGGGGTATGTATGGCATTTTTTTTTTCAGACCAAATTTATTTCTATCTACAATCTTCATGAACATTCACAGGTATGTAGTACAAGCCATTCTGATCAGAGATCTGCCACCCATGGGTGTCTAGTCCATTCCTAGACCGAGCAGTGACAAATTTAATTATTTCCACCTGAAAAAAAACGTAAGGGGTATGTATGGTGTTTTTTTTTTTTAAGACCAAATTTATTTTTATCTGCAATCTTCCTGAACATTCACAGGTGTGTAGTACAAGCCTTTCTGATCAGGGATCTGCCACCCATGGGTGTCTAGTCCATTCCTAGGCCGAGCAGTGACAAATTTAATTATTTCCACCTGAAAAAAAACGTAAGGGGTATGTATGGTGTTTTTTTTTTTCAGACCAAATTTATTTCTATCTACAATCTTCATGAACATTCACAGGTATGTAGTACAAGCCATTCTGATCAGAGATCTGCCACCCAGATGTGTCTAGTCCAGTCCTAGGCCGAGCAGTGACAAATTTAATTATTTCCACCTGAAAAAAAACATAAGGGGTATGTATGGCATTTTTTTTTTCAGACCAAATTTATTTTTATCTACAATCTTCGTGAACATTCACAGGTATGTAGTACAAGCCATTCTGATCAGAGATCTGCCACCCATGGGTGTCTAGTCCATTCCTAGGCCGAGCAGTGACAAATTTAATTATTTCCACCTGAAAAAAAACGTAAGGGGTATGTATGGCGTTTTTTTTTTCAGACCAAATTTATTTCTATCTACAATCTTCATGAACATTCACAGGTATGTAGTACAAGCCATTCTGATCAGAGATCTGCCACCCAGATGTGTCTAGTCCAGTCCTAGGCCGAGCAGTGACAAATTTAATTATTTCCACCTGAAAAAAAACATAAGGGGTATGTATGGCTTTTTTTTTTTCAGACCAAATTTATTTTTATCTACAATCTTCGTGAACATTCGCAGGTATGTAGTACAAGCCATTCTGATCAGAGATCTGCCACCCAGATGTGTCTAGTCCAGTCCTAGGCCGAGCAGTGACAAATCTAATTATTTCCCCCTGAAAAAAAACGTAAGGGGTATGTATGGCATTTTTTTTTTCAGACCAAATTTATTTCTATCTACAATCTTCATGAACATTCACAGGTATGTAGTACAAGCCATTCTGATCAGAGATCTGCCACCCATGGGTGTCTAGTCCATTCCTAGACCGAGCAGTGACAAATTTAATTATTTCCACCTGAAAAAAAACGTAAGGGGTATGTATGGTGTTTTTTTTTTTAAGACCAAATTTATTTTTATCTGCAATCTTCCTGAACATTCACAGGTGTGTAGTACAAGCCTTTCTGATCAGGGATCTGCCACCCATGGGTGTCTAGTCCATTCCTAGGCCAAGCAGTGACAAATTTAATTATTTCCACCTGAAAAAAAATGTAAGGGGTATGTATGGCTTTTTTTTTTTCAGACCAAATTTATTTCTATCTACAATCTTCATGAACATTCACAGGTATGTAGTATAAGCCATTCTGATCAGAGATCTGCCACCCAGGTGTGTCTAGTCCAGTCCCAGGCCGAGCAGTGACAAATCTAATTATTTCCAGCTGAAAAAAAACATAAGGGGTATGTATGGCGTTTTTTTTTTCAGACCAAATTTATTTTTATCTACAATCTTCATGAACATTCACAGGCATGTAGTACAAGCCATTCTGATCAGAGATCTGCCACCCATGGGTGTCTAGTCCATTCCTAGGACGAGCAGTGACAAATTTAATTATTTCCACCTGAAAAAAAACGTAAGGGGTATGTATGGCGTTTTTTTTTTCAGACCAAATTTATTTCTATCTACAATCTTCATGAACATTCACAGGTATGTAGTACAAGCCATTCTGATCAGAGATCTGCCACCCAGATGTGTCTAGTCCAGTCCTAGGCCGAGCAGTGACAAATTTAATTATTTCCACCTGAAAAAAAACATAAGGGGTATGTATGGCTTTTTTTTTTTCAGACCAAATTTATTTCTATCTACAATCTTCGTGAACATTCACAGGTATGTAGTACAAGCCATTCTGATCAGAGATCTGCCACCCAGATGTGTCTAGTCCAGTCCTAGGCCGAGCAGTGACAAATTTAATTATTTCCACCTGAAAAAAAACATAAGGGGTATGTATGGCTTTTTTTTTTTCAGACCAAATTTATTTTTATCTACAATCTTCGTGAACATTCACAGGTATGTAGTACAAGCCATTCTGATCAGAGATCTGCCACCCAGATGTGTCTAGTCCAGTCCTAGGCCGAGCAGTGACAAATCTAATTATTTCCACCTGAAAAAAAACGTAAGGGGTATGTATGGCATTTTTTTTTTCAGACCAAATTTATTTCTATCTACAATCTTCATGAACATTCACAGGTATGTAGTACAAGCCATTCTGATCAGAGATCTGCCACCCATGGGTGTCTAGTCCATTCCTAGACCGAGCAGTGACAAATTTAATTATTTCCACCTGAAAAAAAACGTAAGGGGTATGTATGGTGTTTTTTTTTTTAAGACCAAATTTATTTTTATCTGCAATCTTCCTGAACATTCACAGGTGTGTAGTACAAGCCTTTCTGATCAGGGATCTGCCACCCATGGGTGTCTAGTCCATTCCTAGGCCAAGCAGTGACAAATTTAATTATTTCCACCTGAAAAAAAATGTAAGGGGTATGTATGGCTTTTTTTTTTTCAGACCAAATTTATTTCTATCTACAATCTTCATGAACATTCACAGGTATGTAGTATAAGCCATTCTGATCAGAGATCTGCCACCCAGGTGTGTCTAGTCCAGTCCCAGGCCGAGCAGTGACAAATCTAATTATTTCCAGCTGAAAAAAAACATAAGGGGTATGTATGGCGTTTTTTTTTTCAGACCAAATTTATTTTAATCTACAATCTTCATGAACATTCACAGGCATGTAGTACAAGCCATTCTGATCAGAGATCTGCCACCCATGGGTGTCTAGTCCATTCCTAGGACGAGCAGTGACAAATTTAATTATTTCCACCTGAAAAAAAACGTAAGGGGTATGTATGGCGTTTTTTTTTTCAGACCAAATTTATTTCTATCTACAATCTTCATGAACATTCACAGGTATGTAGTACAAGCCATTCTGATCAGAGATCTGCCACCCAGATGTGTCTAGTCCAGTCCTAGGCCGAGCAGTGACAAATTTAATTATTTCCACCTGAAAAAAAACATAAGGGGTATGTATGGCTTTTTTTTTTTCAGACCAAATTTATTTCTATCTACAATCTTCGTGAACATTCACAGGTATGTAGTACAAGCCATTCTGATCAGAGATCTGCCACCCAGATGTGTCTAGTCCAGTCCTAGGCCGAGCAGTGACAAATTTAATTATTTCCACCTGAAAAAAAACATAAGGGGTATGTATGGCTTTTTTTTTTTCAGACCAAATTTATTTTTATCTACAATCTTCGTGAACATTCACAGGTATGTAGTACAAGCCATTCTGATCAGAGATCTGCCACCCAGATGTGTCTAGTCCAGTCCTAGGCCGAGCAGTGACAAATCTAATTATTTCCACCTGAAAAAAAACGTAAGGGGTATGTATGGCATTTTTTTTTTCAGACCAAATTTATTTCTATCTACAATCTTCATGAACATTCACAGGTATGTAGTACAAGCCATTCTGATCAGAGATCTGCCACCCATGGGTGTCTAGTCCATTCCTAGACCGAGCAGTGACAAATTTAATTATTTCCACCTGAAAAAAAACGTAAGGGGTATGTATGGTGTTTTTTTTTTTAAGACCAAATTTATTTTTATCTGCAATCTTCCTGAACATTCACAGGTGTGTAGTACAAGCCTTTCTGATCAGGGATCTGCCACCCATGGGTGTCTAGTCCATTCCTAGGCCAAGCAGTGACAAATTTAATTATTTCCACCTGAAAAAAAATGTAAGGGGTATGTATGGCTTTTTTTTTTTCAGACCAAATTTATTTCTATCTACAATCTTCATGAACATTCACAGGTATGTAGTATAAGCCATTCTGATCAGAGATCTGCCACCCAGGTGTGTCTAGTCCAGTCCCAGGCCGAGCAGTGACAAATCTAATTATTTCCAGCTGAAAAAAAACATAAGGGGTATGTATGGCGTTTTTTTTTTCAGACCAAATTTATTTTTATCTACAATCTTCATGAACATTCACAGGCATGTAGTACAAGCCATTCTGATCAGAGATCTGCCACCCATGGGTGTCTAGTCCATTCCTAGGACGAGCAGTGACAAATTTAATTATTTCCACCTGAAAAAAAACGTAAGGGGTATGTATGGCGTTTTTTTTTTCAGACCAAATTTATTTCTATCTACAATCTTCATGAACATTCACAGGTATGTAGTACAAGCCATTCTGATCAGAGATCTGCCACCCAGATGTGTCTAGTCCAGTCCTAGGCCGAGCAGTGACAAATTTAATTATTTCCACCTGAAAAAAAACATAAGGGGTATGTATGGCTTTTTTTTTTTCAGACCAAATTTATTTCTATCTACAATCTTCGTGAACATTCACAGGTATGTAGTACAAGCCATTCTGATCAGAGATCTGCCACCCAGATGTGTCTAGTCCAGTCCTAGGCCGAGCAGTGACAAATCTAATTATTTCCACCTGAAAAAAAACGTAAGGGGTATGTATGGCATTTTTTTTTTCAGACCAAATTTATTTATATCTACAATCTTCATGAACATTCACAGGTATGTAGTACAAGCCATTCTGATCAGAGATCTGCCACCCATGGGTGTCTAGTCCATTCCTAGGCCGAGCAGTGACAAATTTAATTATTTCCACCTGAAAAAAAACGTAAGGGGTATGTATGGCATTTTTTTTTTCAGACCAAATTTATTTCTATCTACAATCTTCATGAACATTCACAGGTATGTAGTACAAGCCATTCTGATCAGAGATCTGCCACCCAGATGTGTCTAGTCCAGTCCTAGGCCGAGCAGTGACAAATGTAATTATTTCCACCTGAAAAAAAACGTAAGGGGTATGTATGGTGTTTTTTTTTTTAAGACCAAATTTATTTTTATCTGCAATCTTCCTGAACATTCACAGGTGTGTAGTACAAGCCTTTCTGATCAGGGATCTGCCACCCATGGGTGTCTAGTCCATTCCTAGGCCGAGCAGTGACAAATTTAATTATTTCCACCTGAAAAAAAACGTAAGGGGTATGTATGGTGTTTTTTTTTTTCAGACCAAATTTATTTCTATCTACAATCTTCATGAACATTCACAGGTATGTAGTACAAGCCATTCTGATCAGAGATCTGCCACCCAGATGTGTCTAGTCCAGTCCTAGGCCGAGCAGTGACAAATTTAATTATTTCCACCTGAAAAAAAACATAAGGGGTATGTATGGCATTTTTTTTTTCAGACCAAATTTATTTTTATCTACAATCTTCGTGAACATTCACAGGTATGTAGTACAAGCCATTCTGATCAGAGATCTGCCACCCATGGGTGTCTAGTCCATTCCTAGGCCGAGCAGTGACAAATCTAATTATTTCCACCTGAAAAAAAACGTAAGGGGTATGTATGGTTTTTTTTTTTTTAAGACCAAATTTATTTTTATCTGCAATCTTCCTGAACATTCACAGGTGTGTAGTACAAGCCTTTCTGATCAGGGATCTGCCACCCATGGGTGTCTAGTCCATTCCTAGGCCAAGCAGTGACAAATTTAATTATTTCCACCTGAAAAAAAACGTAAGGGGTATGTATGGCGTTTTTTTTTTCAGACCAAATTTATTTCTATCTACAATCTTCATGAACATTCACAGGTATGTAGTACAAGCCATTCTGATCAGAGATCTGCCACCCAGATGTGTCTAGTCCAGTCCTAGGCCGAGCAGTGACAAATTTAATTATTTCCACCTGAAAAAAAACATAAGGGGTATGTATGGCTTTTTTTTTTTCAGACCAAATTTATTTTTATCTACAATCTTCGTGAACATTCACAGGTATGTAGTACAAGCCATTCTGATCAGAGATCTGCCACCCAGATGTGTCTAGTCCAGTCCTAGGCCGAGCAGTGACAAATCTAATTATTTCCCCCTGAAAAAAAACGTAAGGGGTATGTATGGCATTTTTTTTTTCAGACCAAATTTATTTCTATCTACAATCTTCATGAACATTCACAGGTATGTAGTACAAGCCATTCTGATCAGAGATCTGCCACCCATGGGTGTCTAGTCCATTCCTAGACCGAGCAGTGACAAATTTAATTATTTCCACCTGAAAAAAAACGTAAGGGGTATGTATGGTGTTTTTTTTTTTAAGACCAAATTTATTTTTATCTGCAATCTTCCTGAACATTCACAGGTGTGTAGTACAAGCCTTTCTGATCAGGGATCTGCCACCCATGGGTGTCTAGTCCATTCCTAGGCCAAGCAGTGACAAATTTAATTATTTCCACCTGAAAAAAAATGTAAGGGGTATGTATGGCTTTTTTTTTTTCAGACCAAATTTATTTCTATCTACAATCTTCATGAACATTCACAGGTATGTAGTATAAGCCATTCTGATCAGAGATCTGCCAACCAGGTGTGTCTAGTCCAGTCCCAGGCCGAGCAGTGACAAATCTAATTATTTCCAGCTGAAAAAAAACATAAGGGGTATGTATGGCGTTTTTTTTTTCAGACCAAATTTATTTTTATCTACAATCTTCATGAACATTCACAGGCATGTAGTACAAGCCATTCTGATCAGAGATCTGCCACCCATGGGTGTCTAGTCCATTCCTAGGCCGAGCAGTGACAAATTTAATTATTTCCACCTGAAAAAAAACGTAAGGGGTATGTATGGCGTTTTTTTTTTCAGACCAAATTTATTTCTATCTACAATCTTCATGAACATTCACAGGTATGTAGTACAAGCCATTCTGATCAGAGATCTGCCACCCAGATGTGTCTAGTCCAGTCCCAGGCCGAGCAGTGACAAATCTAATTATTTCCAGCTGAAAAAAAACATAAGGGGTATGTATGGCGTTTTTTTTTTCAGACCAAATTTATTTTTATCTACAATCTTCATGAACATTCACAGGCATGTAGTACAAGCCATTCTGATCAGAGATCTGCCACCCATGGGTGTCTAGTCCATTCCTAGGCCGAGCAGTGACAAATTTAATTATTTCCACCTGAAAAAAAACGTAAGGGGTATGTATGGCGTTTTTTTTTTCAGACCAAATTTATTTCTATCTACAATCTTCATGAACATTCACAGGTATGTAGTACAAGCCATTCTGATCAGAGATCTGCCACCCAGATGTGTCTAGTCCAGTCCTAGGCCGAGCAGTGACAAATTTAATTATTTCCACCTGAAAAAAAACATAAGGGGTATGTATGGCATTTTTTTTTTCAGACCAAATTTATTTTTATCTACAATCTTCGTGAACATTCACAGGTATGTAGTACAAGCCATTCTGATCAGAGATCTGCCACCCATGGGTGTCTAGTCCATTCCTAGACCGAGCAGTGACAAATTTAATTATTTCCACCTGAAAAAAAACGTAAGGGGTATGTATGGTGTTTTTTTTTTTAAGACCAAATTTATTTTTATCTGCAATCTTCCTGAACATTCACAGGTGTGTAGTACAAGCCTTTCTGATTAGGGATCTGCCACCCATGGGTGTCTAGTCCATTCCTAGGCCAAGCAGTGACAAATTTAATTATTTCCACCTGAAAAAAAATGTAAGGGGTATGTATGGCTTTTTTTTTTTCAGACCAAATTTATTTCTATCTACAATCTTCATGAACATTCACAGGTATGTAGTATAAGCCATTCTGATCAGAGATCTGCCAACCAGGTGTGTCTAGTCCAGTCCCAGGCCGAGCAGTGACAAATCTAATTATTTCCAGCTGAAAAAAAACATAAGGGGTATGTATGGCGTTTTTTTTTTCAGACCAAATTTATTTTTATCTACAATCTTCATGAACATTCACAGGCATGTAGTACAAGCCATTCTGATCAGAGATCTGCCACCCATGGGTGTCTAGTCCATTCCTAGGCCGAGCAGTGACAAATTTAATTATTTCCACCTGAAAAAAAACGTAAGGGGTATGTATGGCGTTTTTTTTTTCAGACCAAATTTATTTCTATCTACAATCTTCATGAACATTCACAGGTATGTAGTACAAGCCATTCTGATCAGAGATCTGCCACCCAGATGTGTCTAGTCCAGTCCTAGGCCGAGCAGTGACAAATTTAATTATTTCCACCTGAAAAAAAACATAAGGGGTATGTATGGCATTTTTTTTTTCAGACCAAATTTATTTTTATCTACAATCTTCGTGAACATTCACAGGTATGTAGTACAAGCCATTCTGATCAGAGATCTGCCACCCAGATGTGTCTAGTCCAGTCCTAGGCCGAGCAGTGACAAATCTAATTATTTCCACCTGAAAAAAAACGTAAGGGGTATGTATGGCATTTTTTTTTTCAGACCAAATTTATTTCTATCTACAATCTTCATGAACATTCACAGGTATGTAGTACAAGCCATTCTGATCAGAGATCTGCCACCCATGGGTGTCTAGTCCATTCCTAGGCCGAGCAGTGACAAATTTAATTATTTCCACCTGAAAAAAAACGTAAGGGGTATGTATGGCATTTTTTTTTTCAGACCAAATTTATTTCTATCTACAATCTTCATGAACATTCACAGGTATGTAGTACAAGCCATTCTGATCAGAGATCTGCCACCCAGATGTGTCTAGTCCAGTCCTAGGCCGAGCAGTGACAAATGTAATTATTTCCACCTGAAAAAAAACGTAAGGGGTATGTATGGTGTTTTTTTTTTTAAGACCAAATTTATTTTTATCTACAATCTTCCTGAACATTCACAGGTGTGTAGTACAAGCCTTTCTGATCAGGGATCTGCCACCCATGGGTGTCTAGTCCATTCCTAGGCCAAGCAGTGACAAATTTAATTATTTCCACCTGAAAAAAAACGTAAGGGGTATGTATGGCGTTTTTTTTTTCAGACCAAATTTATTTCTATCTACAATCTTCATGAACATTCACAGGTATGTAGTACAAGCCATTCTGATCAGAGATCTGCCACCCAGATGTGTCTAGTCCAGTCCTAGGCCGAGCAGTGACAAATTTAATTATTTCCACCTGAAAAAAAACATAAGGGGTATGTATGGCTTTTTTTTTTTCAGACCAAATTTATTTTTATCTACAATCTTCGTGAACATTCACAGGTATGTAGTACAAGCCATTCTGATCAGAGATCTGCCACCCAGATGTGTCTAGTCCAGTCCTAGGCTGAGCAGTGACAAATCTAATTATTTCCACCTGAAAAAAAACGTAAGGGGTATGTATGGCATTTTTTTTTTCAGACCAAATTTATTTCTATCTACAATCTTCATGAACATTCACAGGTGTGTAGTACAAGCCATTCTGATCAGAGATCTGCCACCCATGGGTGTCTAGTCCATTCCTAGGCCGAGCAGTGACAAATTTAATTATTTCCACCTGAAAAAAAACGTAAGGGGTATGTATGGCGTTTTTTTTTTCAGACCAAATTTATTTCTATCTACAATCTTCATGAACATTCACAGGTATGTAGTACAAGCCATTCTGATCAGAGATCTGCCACCCAGATGTGTCTAGTCCAGTCCTAGGCCGAGCAGTGACAAATTTAATTATTTCCACCTGAAAAAAAACATAAGGGGTATGTATGGCTTTTTTTTTTTCAGACCAAATTTATTTTTATCTACAATCTTCGTGAACATTCACAGGTATGTAGTACAAGCCATTCTGATCAGAGATCTGCCACCCAGATGTGTCTAGTCCAGTCCTAGGCCGAGCAGTGACAAATCTAATTATTTCCACCTGAAAAAAAACGTAAGGGGTATGTATGGCATTTTTTTTTTCAGACCAAATTTATTTCTATCTACAATCTTCATGAACATTCACAGGTATGTAGTACAAGCCATTCTGATCAGAGATCTGCCACCCAGGTGTGTCTAGTCCAGTCCTAGGCCGAGCAGTGACAAATCTAATTATTTCCACCTGAAAAAAAACGTAAGGGGTATGTATGGCATTTATTTTTTTCAGACCAAATTTATTTCTATCTACAATCTTCATGAACATTCACAGGTATGTAGTACAAGCCATTCTGATCAGAGATCTGCCACCCAGATGTGTCTAGTCCAGTCCTAGGCCGAGCAGTGACAAATGTAATTATTTCCACCTGAAAAAAAACGTAAGGGGTATGTATGGTGTTTTTTTTTTTAAGACCAAATTTATTTTTATCTGCAATCTTCCTGAACATTCACAGGTGTGTAGTACAAGCCTTTCTGATCAGGGATCTGCCACCCATGGGTGTCTAGTCCATTCCTAGGCCAAGCAGTGACAAATTTAATTATTTCCACCTGAAAAAAAATGTAAGGGGTATGTATGGCTTTTTTTTTTTCAGACCAAATTTATTTCTATCTACAATCTTCATGAACATTCACAGGTATGTAGTATAAGCCATTCTGATCAGAGATCTGCCACCCAGGTGTGTCTAGTCCAGTCCCAGGCCGAGCAGTGACAAATGTAATTATTTCCAGCTGAAAAAAAACATAAGGGGTATGTATGGTGTTTTTTTTTTTAAGACCAAATTTATTTTTAACTGCAATCTTCCTGAACATTCACAGGTGTGTAGTACAAGCCTTTCTGATCAGGGATCTGCCACCCATGGGTGTCTAGTCCATTCCTAGGCCAAGCAGTGACAAATTTAATTATTTCCACCTGAAAAAAAATGTAAGGGGTATGTATGGCTTTTTTTTTTTCAGACCAAATTTATTTCTATCTACAATCTTCATGAACATTCACAGGTATGTAGTATAAGCCATTCTGATCAGAGATCTGCCACCCAGGTGTGTCTAGTCCAGTCCCAGGCCGAGCAGTGACAAATGTAATTATTTCCACCTGAAAAAAAACGTAAGGGGTATGTATGGTGTTTTTTTTTTAAGACCAAATTTATTTTTATCTGCAATCTTCCTGAACATTCACAGGTGTGTAGTACAAGCCTTTCTGATCAGGGATCTGCCACCCATGGGTGTCTAGTCCATTCCTAGGCCAAGCAGTGACAAATTTAATTATTTCCACCTGAAAAAAAATGTAAGGGGTATGTATGGCTTTTTTTTTCAGACCAAATTTATTTCTATCTACAATCTTCATGAACATTCACAGGTATGTAGTACAAGCCATTCTGATCAGAGATCTGCCACCCAGATGTGTCTAGTCCAGTCCTAGGCCGAGCAGTGACAAATGTAATTATTTCCACCTGAAAAAAAACGTAAGGGGTATGTATGGTGTTTTTTTTTTTAAGACCAAATTTATTTTTATCTGCAATCTTCCTGAACATTCACAGGTGTGTAGTACAAGCCTTTCTGATCAGGGATCTGCCACCCATGGGTGTCTAGTCCATTCCTAGGCCAAGCAGTGACAAATTTAATTATTTCCACCTGTAAAAAAACGTAAGGGCATGGCATTTTTTTTTTCAGACCAAATTTATTTCTATCTACAATCTTCATGAACATTCACAGGTATGTAGTACAAGCCATTCTGATCAGAGATCTGCCACCCAGATGTGTCTAGTCCAGTCCTAGGCCGAGCAGTGACAAATTTAATTATTTCCACCTGAAAAAAAACATAAGGGGTATGTATGGCATTTTTTTTTTCAGACCAAATTTATTTTTATCTACAATCTTCGTGAACATTCACAGGTATGTAGTACAAGCCATTCTGATCAGAGATCTGCCACCCATGGGTGTCTAGTCCATTCCTAGACCGAGCAGTGACAAATTTAATTATTTCCACCTGAAAAAAAACGTAAGGGGTATGTATGGTGTTTTTTTTTTTAAGACCAAATTTATTTTTATCTGCAATCTTCCTGAACATTCACAGGTGTGTAGTACAAGCCTTTCTGATCAGGGATCTGCCACCCATGGGTGTCTAGTCCATTCCTAGGCCAAGCAGTGACAAATTTAATTATTTCCACCTGAAAAAAAATGTAAGGGGTATGTATGGCTTTTTTTTTTTCAGACCAAATTTATTTCTATCTACAATCTTCATGAACATTCACAGGTATGTAGTATAAGCCATTCTGATCAGAGATCTGCCAACCAGGTGTGTCTAGTCCAGTCCCAGGCCGAGCAGTGACAAATCTAATTATTTCCAGCTGAAAAAAAACATAAGGGGTATGTATGGCGTTTTTTTTTTCAGACCAAATTTATTTTTATCTACAATCTTCATGAACATTCACAGGCATGTAGTACAAGCCATTCTGATCAGAGATCTGCCACCCATGGGTGTCTAGTCCATTCCTAGGCCGAGCAGTGACAAATTTAATTATTTCCACCTGAAAAAAAACGTAAGGGGTATGTATGGCGTTTTTTTTTTCAGACCAAATTTATTTCTATCTACAATCTTCATGAACATTCACAGGTATGTAGTACAAGCCATTCTGATCAGAGATCTGCCACCCAGATGTGTCTAGTCCAGTCCTAGGCCGAGCAGTGACAAATTTAATTATTTCCACCTGAAAAAAAACGTAAGGGGTATGTATGGTGTTTTTTTTTTTAAGACCAAATTTATTTTTATCTACAATCTTCCTGAACATTCACAGGTGTGTAGTACAAGCCTTTCTGATCAGGGATCTGCCACCCATGGGTGTCTAGTCCATTCCTAGGCCAAGCAGTGACAAATTTAATTATTTCCACCTGAAAAAAAACGTAAGGGGTATGTATGGCGTTTTTTTTTTCAGACCAAATTTATTTCTATCTACAATCTTCATGAACATTCACAGGTATGTAGTACAAGCCATTCTGATCAGAGATCTGCCACCCAGATGTGTCTAGTCCAGTCCTAGGCCGAGCAGTGACAAATTTAATTATTTCCACCTGAAAAAAAACATAAGGGGTATGTATGGCTTTTTTTTTTTCAGACCAAATTTATTTTTATCTACAATCTTCGTGAACATTCACAGGTATGTAGTACAAGCCATTCTGATCAGAGATCTGCCACCCAGATGTGTCTAGTCCAGTCCTAGGCTGAGCAGTGACAAATCTAATTATTTCCACCTGAAAAAAAACGTAAGGGGTATGTATGGCATTTTTTTTTTCAGACCAAATTTATTTCTATCTACAATCTTCATGAACATTCACAGGTATGTAGTACAAGCCATTCTGATCAGAGATCTGCCACCCATGGGTGTCTAGTCCATTCCTAGGCCGAGCAGTGACAAATTTAATTATTTCCACCTGAAAAAAAACGTAAGGGGTATGTATGGCGTTTTTTTTTTCAGACCAAATTTATTTCTATCTACAATCTTCATGAACATTCACAGGTATGTAGTACAAGCCATTCTGATCAGAGATCTGCCACCCAGATGTGTCTAGTCCAGTCCTAGGCCGAGCAGTGACAAATTTAATTATTTCCACCTGAAAAAAAACATAAGGGGTATGTATGGCTTTTTTTTTTTCAGACCAAATTTATTTTTATCTACAATCTTCGTGAACATTCACAGGTATGTAGTACAAGCCATTCTGATCAGAGATCTGCCACCCAGATGTGTCTAGTCCAGTCCTAGGCCGAGCAGTGACAAATCTAATTATTTCCACCTGAAAAAAAACGTAAGGGGTATGTATGGCATTTTTTTTTTCAGACCAAATTTATTTCTATCTACAATCTTCATGAACATTCACAGGTATGTAGTACAAGCCATTCTGATCAGAGATCTGCCACCCAGGTGTGTCTAGTCCAGTCCTAGGCCGAGCAGTGACAAATCTAATTATTTCCACCTGAAAAAAAACGTAAGGGGTATGTATGGCATTTATTTTTTTCAGACCAAATTTATTTCTATCTACAATCTTCATGAACATTCACAGGTATGTAGTACAAGCCATTCTGATCAGAGATCTGCCACCCAGATGTGTCTAGTCCAGTCCTAGGCCGAGCAGTGACAAATGTAATTATTTCCACCTGAAAAAAAACGTAAGGGGTATGTATGGTGTTTTTTTTTTTAAGACCAAATTTATTTTTATCTGCAATCTTCCTGAACATTCACAGGTGTGAAGTACAAGCCTTTCTGATCAGGGATCTGCCACCCATGGGTGTCTAGTCCATTCCTAGGCCAAGCAGTGACAAATTTAATTATTTCCACCTGAAAAAAAATGTAAGGGGTATGTATGGCTTTTTTTTTTTCAGACCAAATTTATTTCTATCTACAATCTTCATGAACATTCACAGGTATGTAGTATAAGCCATTCTGATCAGAGATCTGCCACCCAGGTGTGTCTAGTCCAGTCCCAGGCCGAGCAGTGACAAATGTAATTATTTCCAGCTGAAAAAAAACATAAGGGGTATGTATGGTGTTTTTTTTTTTAAGACCAAATTTATTTTTAACTGCAATCTTCCTGAACATTCACAGGTGTGTAGTACAAGCCTTTCTGATCAGGGATCTGCCACCCATGGGTGTCTAGTCCATTCCTAGGCCAAGCAGTGACAAATTTAATTATTTCCACCTGAAAAAAAATGTAAGGGGTATGTATGGCTTTTTTTTTTTCAGACCAAATTTATTTCTATCTACAATCTTCATGAACATTCACAGGTATGTAGTATAAGCCATTCTGATCAGAGATCTGCCACCCAGGTGTGTCTAGTCCAGTCCCAGGCCGAGCAGTGACAAATGTAATTATTTCCACCTGAAAAAAAACGTAAGGGGTATGTATGGTGTTTTTTTTTTAAGACCAAATTTATTTTTATCTGCAATCTTCCTGAACATTCACAGGTGTGTAGTACAAGCCTTTCTGATCAGGGATCTGCCACCCATGGGTGTCTAGTCCATTCCTAGGCCAAGCAGTGACAAATTTAATTATTTCCACCTGAAAAAAAATGTAAGGGGTATGTATGGCTTTTTTTTTCAGACCAAATTTATTTCTATCTACAATCTTCATGAACATTCACAGGTATGTAGTACAAGCCATTCTGATCAGAGATCTGCCACCCAGATGTGTCTAGTCCAGTCCTAGGCCGAGCAGTGACAAATGTAATTATTTCCACCTGAAAAAAAACGTAAGGGGTATGTATGGTGTTTTTTTTTTTAAGACCAAATTTATTTTTATCTGCAATCTTCCTGAACATTCACAGGTGTGTAGTACAAGCCTTTCTGATCAGGGATCTGCCACCCATGGGTGTCTAGTCCATTCCTAGGCCAAGCAGTGACAAATTTAATTATTTCCACCTGTAAAAAAACGTAAGGGCATGGCATTTTTTTTTTCAGACCAAATTTATTTCTATCTACAATCTTCATGAACATTCACAGGTATGTAGTATAAGCCATTCTGATCAGAGATCTGCCACCCAGGTGTGTCTAGTCCAGTCCCAGGCCGAGCAGTGACAAATGTAATTATTTCCAGCTGAAAAAAAACATAAGGGGTATGTATGGTGTTTTTTTTTTTAAGACCAAATTTATTTTTAACTGCAATCTTCCTGAACATTCACAGGTGTGTATTACAAGCCTTTCTGATCAGGGATCTGCCACCCATGGGTGTCTAGTCCATTCCTAGGCCAAGCAGTGACAAATTTAATTATTTCCACCTGAAAAAAAATGTAAGGGGTATGTATGGCTTTTTTTTTTTCAGACCAAATTTATTTCTATCTACAATCTTCATGAACATTCACAGGTATGTAGTATAAGCCATTCTGATCAGAGATCTGCCACCCAGGTGTGTCTAGTCCAGTCCCAGGCCGAGCAGTGACAAATGTAATTATTTCCACCTGAAAAAAAACGTAAGGGGTATGTATGGTGTTTTTTTTTTAAGACCAAATTTATTTTTATCTGCAATCTTCCTGAACATTCACAGGTGTGTAGTACAAGCCTTTCTGATCAGGGATCTGCCACCCATGGGTGTCTAGTCCATTCCTAGGCCAAGCAGTGACAAATTTAATTATTTCCACCTGAAAAAAAATGTAAGGGGTATGTATGGCTTTTTTTTTTTCAGACCAAATTTATTTCTATCTACAATCTTCATGAACATTCACAGGTATGTAGTATAAGCCATTCTGATCAGAGATCTGCCACCCAGGTGTGTCTAGTCCAGTCCCAGGCCGAGCAGTGACAAATCTAATTATTTCCAGCTGAAAAAAAACTTAAGGGGTATGTATGGCGTTTCTTTTTTCAGACCAAATTTATTTCTATCTACAATCTTCATGAACATTCACAGGTATGTAGTACAAGCCATTCTGATCAGAGATCTGCCACCCAGATGTGTCTAGTCCATTCCTAGGCCGAGCAGTGACAAATTTAATTATTTCCACCTGAAAAAAAACGTAAGGGGTATGTATGGCGTTTTTTTTCAGACCAAATTTATTTCTATCTACAATCTTCATGAACATTCACAGGTATGTAGTACAAGCCATTCTGATCAGAGATCTGCCACCCAGATGTGTCTAGTCCAGTCCTAGGCCGAGCAGTGACAAATCTAATTATTTCCACCTGAAAAAAAACATAAGGGGTATGTATGGCTTTTTTTTTTTCAGACCAAATTTATTTCTATCTACAATCTTCATGAACATTCACAGGTATGTAGTACAAGCCATTCTGATCAGAGATCTGCCACCCAGATGTGTCTAGTCCAGTCCTAGGCCGAGCAGTGACAAATGTAATTATTTCCACCTGAAAAAAAACGTAAGGGGTATGTATGGTGTTTTTTTTTTTAAGACCAAATTTATTTTTATCTGCAATCTTCCTGAACATTCACAGGTGTGTAGTACAAGCCTTTCTGATCAGGGATCTGCCACCCATGGGTGTCTAGTCCATTTCTAGGCCAAGCAGTGACAAATTTAATTATTTCCACCTGAAAAAAAATGTAAGGGGTATGTATGGCTTTTTTTTTTTCAGACCAAATTTATTTCTATCTACAATCTTCATGAACATTCACAGGTATGTAGTATAAGCCATTCTGATCAGAGATCTGCCACCCAGGTGTGTCTAGTCCAGTCCCAGGCCGAGCAGTGACAAATCTAATTATTTCCAGCTGAAAAAAAACATAAGGGGTATGTATGGTGTTTTTTTTTTCAGATCAAATTTATTTTTATCTACAATCTTCATGAACATTCACAGGCATGTAGTACAAGCCATTCTGATCAGAGATCTGCCACCCATGGGTGTCTAGTCCATTCCTAGGCCGAGCAGTGACAAATTTAATTATTTCCACCTGAAAAAAAACGTAAGGGGTATGTATGGCGTTTTTTTTTTCAGACCAAATTTATTTCTATCTACAATCTTCATGAACATTCACAGGTATGTAGTACAAGCCATTCTGATCAGAGATCTGCCACCCAGATGTGTCTAGTCCAGTCCTAGGCCGAGCAGTGACAAATTTAATTATTTCCACCTGAAAAAAAACATAAGGGGTATGTATGGCTTTTTTTTTTTCAGACCAAATTTATTTCTATCTACAATCTTCGTGAACATTCACAGGTATGTAGTACAAGCCATTCTGATCAGAGATCTGCCACCCAGATGTGTCTAGTCCAGTCCTAGGCCGAGCAGTGACAAATCTAATTATTTCCACCTGAAAAAAAACGTAAGGGGTATGTATGGCTTTTTTTTTTTCAGACCAAATTTATTTCTATCTACAATCTTCATGAACATTCACAGGTATGTAGTACAAGCCATTCTGATCAGAGATCTGCCACCCATGGGTGTCTAGTCCATTCCTAGGCCGAGCAGTGACAAATTTAATTATTTCCACCTGAAAAAAAACGTAAGGGGTATGTATGGCATTTTTTTTTTCAGACCAAATTTATTTCTATCTACAATCTTCATGAACATTCACAGGTATGTAGTACAAGCCATTCTGATCAGAGATCTGCCACCCATGGGTGTCTAGTCCATTCCTAGGCCGAGCAGTGACAAATTTAATTATTTCCACCTGAAAAAAAACGTAAGGGGTATGTATGGCTTTTTTTTTTTCAGACCAAATTTATTTCTATCTACAATCTTCATGAACATTCACAGGTATGTAGTATAAGCCATTCTGATCAGAGATCTGCCACCCAGGTGTGTCTAGTCCAGTCCCAGGCCGAGCAGTGACAAATCTAATTATTTCCAGCTGAAAAAAAACATAAGGGGTATGTATGGCTTTTTTTTTTTCAGACCAAATTTATTTTTATCTACAATCTTCGTGAACATTCACAGGTATGTAGTACAAGCCATTCTGATCAGAGATCTGCCACCCAGATGTGTCTAGTCCAGTCCTAGGCCGAGCAGTGACAAATCTAATTATTTCCACCTGAAAAAAAACGTAAGGGGTATGTATGGCATTTTTTTTTTCAGACCAAATTTATTTCTATCTACAATCTTCATGAACATTCACAGGTATGTAGTACAAGCCATTCTGATCAGAGATCTGCCACCCATGGGTGTCTAGTCCATTCCTAGGCCGAGCAGTGACAAATTTAATTATTTCCACCTGAAAAAAAACGTAAGGGGTATGTATGGCATTTTTTTTTTCAGACCAAATTTATTTCTATCTACAATCTTCATGAACATTCACAGGTATGTAGTACAAGCCATTCTGATCAGAGATCTGCCACCCATGGGTGTCTAGTCCATTCCTAGGCCGAGCAGTGACAAATTTAATTATTTCCACCTGAAAAAAAACGTAAGGGGTATGTATGGCTTTTTTTTTTTCAGACCAAATTTATTTCTATCTACAATCTTCATGAACATTCACAGGTATGTAGTATAAGCCATTCTGATCAGAGATCTGCCACCCAGGTGTGTCTAGTCCAGTCCCAGGCCGAGCAGTGACAAATCTAATTATTTCCAGCTGAAAAAAAACATAAGGGGTATGTATGGCGTTTTTTTTTTCAGACCAAATTTATTTTTATCTACAATCTTCATGAACATTCACAGGCATGTAGTACAAGCCATTCTGATCAGAGATCTGCAACCCATGGGTGTCTAGTCCATTCCTAGGCCGAGCAGTGACAAATGTAATTATTTCCACCTGAAAAAAAACGTAAGGGGTATGTATGGCGTTTTTTTTTTCAGACCAAATTTATTTCTATCTACAATCTTCATGAACATTCACAGGTATGTAGTACAAGCCATTCTGATCAGAGATCTGCCACCCAGATGTGTCTAGTCCAGTCCTAGGCCGAGCAGTGACAAATTTAATTATTTCCACCTGAAAAAAAACATAAGGGGTATGTATGGCTTTTTTTTTTTCAGACCAAATTTATTTTTATCTACAATCTTCGTGAACATTCACAGGTATGTAGTACAAGCCATTCTGATCAGAGATCTGCCACCCAGATGTGTCTAGTCCAGTCCTAGGCCGAGCAGTGACAAATCTAATTATTTCCACCTGAAAAAAAACGTAAGGGGTATGTATGGCATTTTTTTTTTCAGACCAAATTTATTTCTATCTACAATCTTCATGAACATTCACAGGTATGTAGTACAAGCCATTCTGATCAGAGATCTGCCACCCATGGGTGTCTAGTCCATTCCTAGGCTGAGCAGTGACAAATTTAATTATTTCCACCTGAAAAAAAACGTAAGGGGTATGTATGGTGTTTTTTTTTTTAAGACCAAATTTATTTTTATCTGCAATCTTCCTGAACATTCACAGGTGTGTAGTACAAGCCTTTCTGATCAGGGATCTGCCACCCATGGGTGTCTAGTCCATTCCTAGGCCAAGCAGTGACAAATTTAATTATTTCCACCTGAAAAAAAATGTAAGGGGTATGTATGGCTTTTTTTTTTTCAGACCAAATTTATTTCTATCTACAATCTTCATGAACATTCACAGGTATGTAGTATAAGCCATTCTGATCAGAGATCTGCCACCCAGGTGTGTCTAGTCCAGTCCCAGGCCGAGCAGTGACAAATCTAATTATTTCCAGCTGAAAAAAAACATAAGGGGTATGTATGGCGTTTTTTTTTTCAGACCAAATTTATTTTTATCTACAATCTTCATGAACATTCACAGGCATGTAGTACAAGCCATTCTGATCAGAGATCTGCCACCCATGGGTGTCTAGTCCATTCCTAGGCCGAGCAGTGACAAATTTAATTATTTCCACCTGAAAAAAAACGTAAGGGGTATGTATGGCGTTTTTTTTTTCAGACCAAATTTATTTCTATCTACAATCTTCATGAACATTCACAGGTATGTAGTACAAGCCATTCTGATCAGAGATCTGCCACCCAGATGTGTCTAGTCCAGTCCTAGGCCGAGCAGTGACAAATTTAATTATTTCCACCTGAAAAAAAACATAAGGGGTATGTATGGCATTTTTTTTTTCAGACCAAATTTATTTTTATCTACAATCTTCGTGAACATTCACAGGTATGTAGTACAAGCCATTCTGATCAGAGATCTGCCACCCAGATGTGTCTAGTCCAGTCCTAGGCCGAGCAGTGACAAATCTAATTATTTACACCTGAAAAAAAACGTAAGGGGTATGTATGGCTTTTTTTTTTTCAGACCAAATTTATTTCTATCTACAATCTTCATGAACATTCACAGGTATGTAGTATAAGCCATTCTGATCAGAGATCTGCCACCCAGGTGTGTCTAGTCCAGTCCCAGGCCGAGCAGTGACGAATCTAATTATTTCCAGCTGAAAAAAAACATAAGGGGTATGTATGGCGTTTTTTTTTTCAGACCAAATTTATTTTTATCTACAATCTTCATGAACATTCACAGGCATGTAGTACAAGCCATTCTGATCAGAGATCTGCCACCCATGGGTGTCTAGTCCATTCCTAGGCCGAGCAGTGACAAATTTAATTATTTCCACCTGAAAAAAAACGTAAGGGGTATGTATGGCGGGTTTTTTTTCAGACCAAATTTATTTCTATCTACAATCTTCATGAACATTCACAGGTATGTAGTACAAGCCATTCTGATCAGAGATCTGCCACCCAGATGTGTCTAGTCCAGTCCTAGGCCGAGCAGTGAAAAATTTAATTATTTCCACCTGAAAAAAAACATAAGGGGTATGTATGGCTTTTTTTTTTTCAGACCAAATTTATTTTTATCTACAATCTTCGTGAACATTCACAGGTATGTAGTACAAGCCATTCTGATCAGAGATCTGCCACCCAGATGTGTCTAGTCCAGTCCTAGGCCGAGCAGTGACAAATCTAATTATTTCCACCTGAAAAAAAACGTAAGGGGTATGTATGGCATTTTTTTTTTCAGACCAAATTTATTTCTATCTACAATCTTCATGAACATTCACAGGTATGTAGTACAAGCCATTCTGATCAGAGATCTGCCACCCAGATGTGTCTAGTCCAGTCCTAGGCCGAGCAGTGACAAATTTAATTATTTCCACCTGAAAAAAAACATAAGGGGTATGTATGGCATTTTTTTTTTCAGACCAAATTTATTTTTATCTACAATCTTTGTGAACATTCACAGGTATGTAGTACAAGCCATTCTGATCAGAGATCTGCCACCCATGGGTGTCTAGTCCAGTCCTAGGCCGAGCAGTGACAAATCTAATTATTTCCCCCTGAAAAAAAACGTAAGGGGTATGTATGGTGTTTTTTTTTTTAAGACCAAATTTATTTTTATCTGCAATCTTCCTGAACATTCACAGGTGTGTAGTACAAGCCTTTCTGATCAGGGATCTGCCACCCATGGGTGTCTAGTCCATTCCTAGGCCAAGCAGTGACAAATTTAATTATTTCCACCTGAAAAAAAAAGTAAGGGGTATGTATGGCTTTTTTTTTTTCAGACCAAATTTATTTCTATCTACAATCTTCATGAACATTCACAGGTATGTAGTATAAGCCATTCTGATCAGAGATCTGCCACCCAGGTGTGTCTAGTCCAGTCCCAGGCCGAGCAGTGACAAATCTAATTATTTCCAGCTGAAAAAAAACATAAGGGGTATGTATGGCGTTTTTTTTTTCAGACCAAATTTATTTTTATCTACAATCTTCATGAACATTCACAGGCATGTAGTACAAGCCATTCTGATCAGAGATCTGCCACCCATGGGTGTCTAGTCCATTCTTAGGCCGAGCAGTGACAAATTTAATTATTTCCACCTGAAAAAAAACGTAAGGGGTATGTATGGCGTTTTTTTTTTCAGACCAAATTTATTTCTATCTACAATCTTCATGAACATTCACAGGTATGTAGTACAAGCCATTCTGATCAGAGATCTGCCACCCAGATGTGTCTAGTCCAGTCCTAGGCCGAGCAGTGACAAATTTAATTATTTCCACCTGAAAAAAAACATAAGGGGTATGTATGGCATTTTTTTTTTCAGACCAAATTTATTTTTATCTACAATCTTCGTGAACATTCACAGGTATGTAGTACAAGCCATTCTGATCAGAGATCTGCCACCCAGATGTGTCTAGTCCAGTCCTAGGCCGAGCAGTGACAAATCTAATTATTTCCACCTGAAAAAAAACGTAAGGGGTATGTATGGCTTTTTTTTTTCAGACCAAATTTATTTCTATCTACAATCTTCATGAACATTCACAGGTATGTAGTACAAGCCATTCTGATCAGAGATCTGCCACCCATGGGTGTCTAGTCCATTCCTAGGCCAAGCAGTGACAAATTTAATTATTTCCACCTGAAAAAAAATGTAAGGGGTATGTATGGCATTTTTTTTTTCAGACCAAATTTATTTCTATCTACAATCTTCATGAACATTCACAGGTATGTAGTACAAGCCATTCTGATCAGAGATCTGCCACCCAGATGTGTCTAGTCCAGTCCTAGGCCGAGCAGTGACAAATGTAATTATTTCCACCTGAAAAAAAACGTAAGGGGTATGTATGGTGTTTTTTTTTTTAAGACCAAATTTATTTTTATCTGCAATCTTCCTGAACATTCACAGGTGTGTAGTACAAGCCTTTCTGATCAGGGATCTGCCACCCATGGGTGTCTAGTCCATTCCTAGGCCAAGCAGTGACAAATTTAATTATTTCCACCTGAAAAAAAATGTAAGGGGTATGTATGGCGTTTTTTTTGTGTGTGTGTGTGTGTGTGTGTGTGTATGGCGTTTTTTTTTTCAGACCAAATTTATTTCTATCTACAATCTTCGTGAACATTCACAGGCATGTAGTACAAGCCATTCTGAT
>NW_028176733.1:2500-7917 GCF_949987555.1 Borostomias antarcticus
ACTGTATGTATGTAATGTATGTATATATCACACCTGCAAACTTGTCACCTTTTGGCTACAGTCACCTTTGTTATGTCAAACAGGGTAGTTGAAGTGAATCTAGAGGGTTTTAATTTTGTCTGTTGTCACCTTTTTCACCACTCAAGAGTTTGCAGGTCTGATATATACGTGTGTGTGAGAGAGAGAGAGATCTCACTGTGTACAGTCTGAAAAACAATAATTATATATGTTATTTTCAGACTGTACAGTACTTAAAGACTTAGATTGGGGTCTAAGTTTGTTACCACCTCTGCACCCGAATCTCACATTCTCTATAGAATATACTTTATGGCTTTTGAATATGGAGCACAGCTGTAGCCTATGTTTAGTCAGTGGTAGGCCACTTCCACAATCATCCACTAGGTGGCAGCAGTAACAAAGGGAATCCAGCTCGCTCAGGATCCTTTGTTCGGGAAGACCAGATGTGAGAGCGGCCTGGTTCAAAGGGAACTCCTCTCTCTCTCCTGCTCAGCCATGGCGGCTGCGTGTCTGTGGACCTAGTTTGTATAATCACCGGCAGACACTTTCCATGTAGGCAAAACGTGTTTGTGACAGACAGTGTGAGTAAGAGAGCCTGTGTGTGCGTGTCTGTGTCTGTGTCTGTCTGTGTCTGTGTGTGTGTGTGTGTGTGTGTGTGTGTGTGTGTGTGTGTCTGTGTGTGTGTGTGTGTGTGTGTGTGCACTTATTTTACTCAATGCACTCTTTAAGAGGCCAATTTGAATAGGCTATGGTCATGGTCATGTCAAAACCTTGCATCTGCAAAATGGCAAGCTTTCATAATGTTGAAAAGAACATTCCAACTTCTATGTTTTTGAAGCTAATATCCCTGGTGTTGAGCTGTTTAGAACACATGTAATTGTCCCAGGGCTGGTAGGTGTTCAGAGATTGTAAAGGTTTAGTACCGGCTTTTAATTGAGGGGGGGGAAATCATCAAAATGGAGATATGAGGTTTAGACCCGACAGAAGCGATATGCATGTGTGCGTTATTATACATCTCACAAAGTGAATAGGATTCTCTAGTCAGTTCTGCTGACACAGCCATGCTCTGTGTGTGTGTGTGTGTGTGTGTCAGGGTGATGTACGGTGAACAGGGAGGGTTGAATAGCCTGTGTGTGTGTGTGTGTGTGTGTGTGTGTGTGTGTGTGTGTGTGTGTGTGTCAGGGTGATGTACGGTGAACAGGGAGGGTTGAATAGCCTGTGTGTGTGTGTGTGTGTGTGTGTGTGTGTGTGTGTGTGTGTCAGGGTGATGTACGGTGAACAGGGAGGGTTGAATAGCCTGTGTATGGCCTCGGTAGCGTCTCATTCTATTAGGTTTTGCACGCTCACTCAAATTACACGACAGAAATCCACACCTTCAGCCGCAGGTCCTGCCAGGGCGCTCTGCTCAGCGCTGCTACGGGCGCCGTCAGCCTGCTCAACGTCTGGACCGGCGGGACCCTGGACCTGAGACTGACCCCTGACCCCTGGACCTGAGCCAGCCTGGAGGGAGCTGAGACTCTGACCCCTGACCCCCTGGACCTGAGACTGACCCCCTGGACCTGAGCCAGCCTGGAGGGAGCTGAGACTCTGACCCCTGACCCCCTGGACCTGAGACTGACCCCCTGGACCTGAGCCAGCCTGGAGGGAGCTGAGACTCTGACCCCTGACCCCCTGGACCTGAGACTGACCCCCTGGACCTGAGCCAGCCTGGAGGGAGCTGAGACTCTGACCCCTGACCCCCTGGACCTGAGACTGACCCCTGACCCCCTGGACCTGAGCCAGCCTGGAGGGAGCGGAGACTCTGACCCCCTGGACCTGAGACTCTGACCCCTGACCCCCTGGACCTGAGACTCTGTCCCCTGACCCCCTGGACCTGAGCCAGCCTGGAGGGAGCGGAGACTCTCAGGACAGAACCGCTCACTTCCTGGTTTATTTATGAATGGACCGAGCCTGACCCTGTAGCACATCACGCTTTTGCACAATCTAGGCACCCATATCTAGAATGAGAATAATAAAGACAATCCCAGAGTTTGTCTGTTTGTCTGTCTATCTATCTATCTATCTATCTATCTATCTATCTATCTATCTATCTCTCTATCTCTCTATCTCTCTATCTCTCTATCTCTCTATCCTATCTAATATATATATATCTGTTTATATCTATATAACAACTACAGGTACACTCTAAAAATGGGTCTATAACCGTTTGTAAAAATAAAAAAATGTAATAAAAAAAAAAAAAAAGGTTCAGAACCTTAGGTCAATAAGGTTAGTCCTATAAAGAATCCTTTAGGTTCTAAACAGCACCCTATGGAGCTGAATAGGGATCTATTTGATCCTAAGGGTTCTAGAGGAACCTTTTTTCAAATGGTTCTCTATCGTTAGGCCAATAATGGTTCTATAGCACCTTTTTTTATGACTTGGGTTGGAAGGAAAGTTAAACTACTTCGAAGAAAAATGATTCAGAAAACAATTATCCAGAGAAGTACTGTAATTCATATCTGTGGAAGAGTAATCAACGATTACTGTGAACCAAACCTGAGACTCCCGGTAACGCGGCCAGTTCCTGCTGTGTTGAGGGATTTGGGTACTGAGGATGCGGTTGCTATTGGAGATCTTGACTGCATCACGTCATGGACGGGAGGAGGAGTGAGAGAGAGAGGGGGAGGAGGAGGAGGAGGGAGAGAGGGGGGAACTAGAGATAGAGAGGGGGAGGGAGAGAGGGCACTGAGGAGGAAGACGGGGAGTATCAATGACATCAACCAGCAGTATCTGAAGCCGCCCGACCGACGATGGTCCCCGACACGAGGGCTGAGTAAAGCCGTCCCGTAGCGGTGCTGAGACGGCGTGAGGACACTCGAGACACGCCGGGCGATGTGTGCATCCTCCAACCAGGTGTCAAACGGGATTATCCTCGCTGTTGTGATCCTGGGGGAGATGCCAGCCGCAAGTCCCTCCACATGAACCCACGAGACAATAAAGAGGACGGAGCACCCTCAAAGGTAGGCTAAGGCTTATTTCTGAGCAATTAAAAAAAAGTTGTTGTGCAAACCTAGGCCTACTCATCCGCTCGGATTCTCGCGAAGAAACCCCTTGTTTGTGAGTTTTTATTTACTGAGCACCGCGCCCATGATCGTTAATTCACACCTCGAACCGGTAAGAGGAGGCAGCCTATAGGCTACAGCCACAACACCGGACACCCTGCCTCTTTCTAGGTATAGGTTAATGCATGTTCTAGTGCCTTGTTCCCCTTTGCAATAGCCTAGTCGTAGCCTATAATAGCCCACATTTGCATAATTGCCGATATTCTGCCAGACTTGTCCAGGGATGTGCGTTCTGGTGGAGGAGGTGCTGGTTAGGATGTGCGTTCTGGTGGAGGAGGTGCTGGTTAGGATGTGCGTTCTGGTGGAGGAGGTGCTGGTTAGGATGTGCGTTCTGGTGGAGGAGGTGCTGGTTAGGATGTGCGTTCTGGTGGAGGAGGTGCTGGTTAGGATGTGCGTTCTGGTGGAGGAGGTGCTGGTTAGGATGTGCGTTCTGGTGGAGGAGGTGCTGGTTAGGATGTGCGTTCTGGTGGAGGAGGTGCTGGTTAGGATGTGCGTTCTGGTGGAGGAGGTGCTGGTTAGGATGTGCGTTCTGGTGGAGGAGGTGCTGGTTAGGATGTGCGTTCTGGTGGAGGAGGTGCTGGTTAGGATGTGCGTTCTGGTGGAGGAGGTGCTGGTTATAGCCTCCCACGGTTGGAGCCCATGCCATGCCTGGCAACTGCCTTTGTTCGCCCGATCCTTTGTTTTTAGATTGTCTGTGTTTATTCGGGTCAATCTACTCTTGAGCACATTTAAGACGTTTCTGTACGCAATTTGTCTCGCCAGTAAAGAACATGAAATGTATTTTTGGTGCGGTTGTTATAGACTAGCGCCATAAATGTAGCTGGCGATTTACGTGACACCAGGTGGCGAGGCGGACGTTTTTTTGTTTTTTTGGGGGACCGCACTCTTCAGTCAATTAAACTATTAAGCATCTGTTCCATCTCCTTGCATTGTTTCAAAATCATTAAGTAGGTCTATAGGCCGTGTCGATTGGTGTCTTGTGACAGTTTACAAAGCAAACAGTCTCCTTACGCGCTGACGGATAGATATCCTACTCAGTTAGTCGTATGAACAAAAACATATGGGCCGAGGCTATAACTTCAAATAGGCAACTCGTCATTAGTTCTGGGTCTTTGAACCACAATGGAATCACTAGCCCATACAGGCGTGTGTTTTTTCCCCCCAATTATTATTCGTTGTTAGGCTAAATTGTTTTTCCCCATCACAGATGGGTTTCGCAACCATTCACTTCATTCAGTCATTTGGCCACACATCATTTCACACATTTCCACAAATTAAAAATCAAATGCAAGTTGACTTTTATCCCATGATCCTTTCATCTTTTCGCAGTGTAGGGCAGGCTATGGTTCTGAATGAAGTCATCAGCGTGGCTGCTTGGCCAGCTTATAGATATAGACAGCCTATCTAGAGCCTCTCATCGCTCACCACTAGGAAAAGATGGGAAATCATCATTTTCACCTGGAGTTGCATTTAATGCATGACTTGTTGTGCTGTATAAATAAAGTTTGATTGATTGATTGGTTGATTGATTGATTGATTGGTTGATTGATTGATTGATTGAGTGATTTGAAGAACAGGAAAACCTATTTCTTGCAGCTCTCTTGCAGAAACATCCTCCACTTCTGCTGCCTGTTATGGGGTTGACTCTGTCACAGGAGAGCAGAGAGAAATGGAGTTATTGCATTGAAGAGCATCTTTTCTAGGCTTTACATCGATTGTGTTGTGTGTGTGTGAGTGTGTGTGTGTGTGTGTGTGTGTGTGTGTGTGTGTGTGTGTGTGTGTGTGCGCGTGTGTGTGCGTGTGTGTGTGTGTGTGTTGGTCAGAAGGCTATGGCACCGTGACTCAGAGCAGCTGATGCAAGGTTGCCATGCAGATGGGTTCATCTGGAGGACCTGCTGAAGACCTCATCGCTGCTTTGTGTGTTTTACAGAACTCTGTTGAAATTACAGGAGTTAACCTTGGGTCATTTCAAGCCAGAATCACTGTTGCATCAATCGAATAGCTTTTAGTTTTAAAAAGGAGGCCAACTCCCATCTCTCTGTGTGTGTGTGTGTGTGTGTGTGTGTGTGTGTGTGTGTGTGTGTGTGCGCGCGTGTGTGTGTGTGTGTGTGTGTGTGTGTGTGTGTGTGTGTTGGAGGTGAAAGCTGAGTGATGGCTTGTGACTTGGCTGATGTCCTTCTCCAGATGAATCAGGGAGTGTGATGTGTCAGCAGGGATGAATAATGCACACTGCTTCACTACCTCCCCCTTCTCCCTCTCTCCTCTTCTCTCCTCCGTTCATCTCAACTCCCCTCC
>NW_028176732.1:5000-9358 GCF_949987555.1 Borostomias antarcticus
CTCTCCCTCTACCCCCTCCCTCTCCTCCATCTCATTCTCCTCCACCCCCCCCCCCTCCTCCCCTCACTCTGCTCAGCGTGTGTGTGTGTGTTTTGTGTGTGTGTGTGTGTGTGTGTGTTGAGCGTGTGTGCAATGCAGCGAACAGCAGTGAGGGTAGAGAGGAGGAAAGATGAAGCAAACCTATAATGTCCACACACACACACACACACACACACACACACACACACACACACACACACACACACACACACACACACTAATCCGTTAGTAGCAATAGTAGACACTCAATAATGACTAAACATTTCATCATCTTCACCTCAACCAACCACAGAACCACCAGAACCACTCCTCCCTACAGAACCACTCCCCCCTACAGAACCACTCCTCCACAGAACCACTCCCCCCTACAGAACCACTCCTCCACAGAACCACTCCCCCCTACAGAACCACTCCTCCCTACAGAACCACTCCCCCCTACAGAACCACTCCTCCCTACAGAACCACTCCTCCCTACAGAACCACTCCCCCCTACAGAACCACTCCTCCCTACAGAACCACTCCTCCCTACAGAACCACCCCTCCACAGAACCACTCCCCCCTACAGAACCACTCCTCCCTACAGAACCACTCCTCCACAGAACCACTCCTCCCTACAGAACCACTCCTCCCTACAGAACCACTCCTCCCTACAGAACCACTCCCCTCCACAGAACCACTCCCCCTACAGAACCACTCCTCCCTACAGAACCACTCCCCCCTACAGAACCACTCCTCCCTACAGAACCACTCCCCCCTACAGAACCACTCCTCCCTACAGAACCACTCCTCCCTACAGAACCACTCCCCCCTACAGAACCACTCCTCCCTACAGAACCACTCCCCCCTACAGAACCACTCCTCCCCACAGAACCACTCCCCTCCACAGAACCACTCCTCCACAGAACCACTCCCCCCACAGAACCACTCCCCCCTACAGAACCACTCCTCCCTACAGAACCACTCCCCCCTACAGAACCACTCCTCCCTACAGAACCACTCCCCCCTACAGAACCACTCCTCCCTACAGAACCACTCCTCCCTACAGAACCACTCCCCCCTACAGAACCACTCCTCCCTACAGAACCACTCCTCCTCACAGAACCACAGAACCACTCCTCCCTACAGAACCACTCCTCCCTACAGAACCACTCCCCCCCACAGAACCACTCCTCCACAGAACCACTCCCCCCCACAGAACCACTCCCCCCACAGAACCACTCCCCCCTACAGAACCACTCCCCCCTACAGAACCACTCCTCCACAGAACCACTCCTCTACAGAACCACCCCTCCACAGAACCACTCCTCCCAACAGAACCACTCCTCCACAGAACCACTCCCCCCTACAGAACCACTCCCCCCTACAGAACCACTCCTCCCTACAGAACCACTCCCCCCTACAGAACCACTCCCCCCTACAGAACCACTCCTCCCTACAGAACCACTCCTCCACAGAACCACCCCTCCCTACAGAACCACTCCCCCCTACAGAACCACCCCTCCCTACAGAACCACTCCCCCCTACAGAACCACTCCCCCTACAGAACCACTCCCCCCTACAGAACCACTCCCCCCTACAGAACCACTCCCCCCACAGAACCACTCCCCCCTACAGAACCACTCCTCCCTACAGAACCACTCCCCCCTACAGAACCACTCCCCCCACAGAACCACTCCCCCCTACAGAACCACTCCTCCACAGAACCACTCCTCCACAGAACCACTCCTCCACAGAACCACTCCCCCCTACAGAACCACTCCCCCCTACAGAACCACTCCCCCTACAGAACCACTCCCCCTACAGAACCACTCCCCCCCACAGAACCACCCCCCTCCACAGAACCACTCTTGAATCTCCACGGGTCGTTCTAACAAAGACTGGACATGAACATGGCTCTCTGGTGACCCCTGCTGGTAATACGCCGGTACTACACCGTTTCAATACAAAGCATACGGAATATCCACTGAATAAGGGTGGACGTCATACTAGTATAATGGCCGACCGTGTGCTGCTGTGTGTGTGTGTGTGTGTGTGTGTGTGTGTGTGTGTGTTTGTGTGTGTGTGTTTGTGTGTGTGTATATACCTGGTGAGGTAATTCAACACGTTGTGAAACTCCTCATCCTGCAGCTCGCTGAACCCCGGGAATTCTGGGAAGACGATGATGGGGCTGTTGTTCTCCCCTCGGCCCCCTGGGTAAAAAGCAGCACGCACAACACACACACACACACACACACACACACACACACACAGGTCACAGCCTGTTCACTAGGATTCACAGACCACCATGGCAAGACTCTGCAGCGTGAACACACACCCCCCTCACACACACGCGCGCGCAAACACACACGCACGCACGCACGCACGCACACACACACACACACCAACAACATACTCACCCTCAACAATACAACATTGTGTGACATTTTAATTTCCTGTCTGTTATCATCTCTTTCATCTCATTCTTAGATAGACCCCAAATACCCCCCCCCCCTCCCAGACCCCAAATACCCCCCCCCCCATACAGACATTAGAACCAGACTGATCATATCACACACACACACACACACTCCCAGACTGATCATATCACTCACTCACACACACACACACACACACACACTCACACACACTCCCAGACTGATCATATCACAGTGTGTGTGTGGGGGGGAGGGGTACTGATGGCTTTGTTGGTGTCGGTACTGTGTAAATACACACACACACACACACACACACACACACACACACACACACACACACACACACACACACACACGACAGGAGAGGGTAAAATGACTGGTTGCTCATCACAGAAGCAATTAGAGCACAACCAGGGTGCTGTGCTGGGACCAGTCTGGTGTGTGTGTGTGTGTGAGAGAGAGAGTGTGCGTGTATGTGTGTGTGTGCTTGTATGTGTGTGTGTGTGAGTGAGTGAGTGAGAGAGAGAGTGTGTGTGCTTGTATGTGTGTGTGTGAGTGAGTGTGTGTGTTTGTATGTGTGTGTGTGAGTGAGTGAGTGAGAGAGAGAGAGAATGTGTGTGCTTGTATGTGTGTGTGTGAGTGAGTGAGTGAGAGAGAGTGTGTGTGCTTGTATGTGTGTGTGTGAGTGAGTGAGTGAGTGAGAGAGAGTGTGTGTGCTTGTATGTGTGTGTGTGAGTGAGTGTGTGTGTTTGTATGTGTGTGTGTGAGTGAGTGAGAGAGAATGTGTGTGCTTGTATGTGTGTGTGTGAGTGAGTGAGAGAGAGAGTGTGTGTGTTTGTATGTGTGTGTGTGAGTGAGTGAGAGAGTGTGTGTGCTTGTGAGTGAGTGAGAGAGAGAGAGTGTGTGTGCTTGTATGTGTGTGTGTGAGTGAGAGAGAGAGAGTGTGTGTGTGTGTCTCCTTCACCTGGCAGAATAGAGGTTAATGACTGCAGTAATGGCCTGGAGTCAGATCTGACCGACACACACACACACACACACACACACACACACACACACACACACACACACACACACACACAGTGAGTATCTCTTCAGGGGCAGCTCTGAGGAGGAGTCCAGACAGGCTGGTCACATGACCAACGCTGCTTCCTGGACAGGCTGGTCACATGACCAACGATGCAGACCCAGAGACTCCTCCCTGCCCTGGCAACCACCCCTGGCAACCATCCCTGGCAACCTTCCCTGGCAACCATCCCTGGCAACCTTCCCTGGCAACCTTCCCTGGCAACCAAACAGTGTTGATAACCGTGCCCTGAGCTGATAAAGAGGTGATTGTGTAATGATGACTGATACCGTTTTGATGTGCCGTCCTAACAACGCACTGCATGCTGGGAGACTTGACGCAGCAACGAAGTCAAGACAACCCGCACACACACACACGACGCACACACACACACACACACACACACACAACACACACACACGCATGCGCGCACACGCACACACACACGGACTGAGCTGCCAATCACAGCAGAGTCACACGCACTTGGTTTTCCCCTGGAAAAAAATGCTGTGTCGGGTTTCCAAGCGGATCGGCGCGGCCGTGAATAATTCACCTCCGTCTCTGGGAGCTCATTGTGGGGGGGGTAACCTGACACACGGGGGGGGTATCTGGGTCGTCATCACTGTAGCGACGGATCGGAGGACCACTTTTCCCAGAGCTGGTTGGACCTGCCTCTCCTCTGTGAGGGATGTGTGGACCAGAACCACCTCAGCCGGTACCGCAGGTCTCTGGACCCAGAACCCTCCGGTTCTGTCCCGCTGAGCGCTGGAACCAGGACACACTTCACTCCCCCATCGGCTCAGACATGATGGAGATTAAACACATCGTTTTCGCTAAAAAGT
>NW_028176731.1:0-8057 GCF_949987555.1 Borostomias antarcticus
AGGGAGAGATAGACAGAGAAAGAGACAGATAGACAGGGGGAGAGAGAGAGAAAGAGAGAGAGATAGACAGAGGGAGAGAGAGAGAGATAGACAGAGGGAGAGAGGGAGACAAAGAGAGAGAGATAGACAGAGGGAGAGAGAGAGAGATAGACAGAGGGAAAGAGGGAGAGAAAGAGAGAGAGATAGACAGAGGGAGAGAAAGATAGACAGAGGGAGAGAAAGAGAGAGAGATAGACAGAGGGAGAGAGAGAGAGATAGACAGAGGGAGAGAGGGAGAGAAAGAGAGAGATAGACAGAGGGAGAGAGAGAGAGAGATAGACAGAGGGAGAGAGAGAGAGAGAGACAGAGGGAGAGAGAGAGAGAGAGACAGAGGGAGAGAGAGAGAGAGAGAGAGAGAGACAGAGGGGAGAGAAGAGAGAGATAGACACAGGGAGAGAGAGAGAAAGCAATAGAAAGACTGAGAGGACAGGTCAGGGGAGCCAGGTTTTGGTGGTTGAGTCATTCAGGCAATCATGGTCAGACCAGTGCTGCAGTAGTGTTCCTCCGAGGTGTTACTAGCTGGGGGCAGTAAGGGGCCTTATAGCTGGGCTGAGGGGGCAGTAGGGGGTCTGTATAGCTGGGCTGGGGGAGCAGTAGGGGGCCTTATAGCTAGGATGGGGGGCAGTAGGGGGCAGAAGTGGTCTGCATAGCTGGGCTGGGGGGCAGTAGGGGGGCAGTAGGGGTCTTTATTAGCTGGGCCGGGGGCAGGAGGGGGTCTTAAAAGCTGGGCTGGGGGGCAGTAGGGGGCAGTAGGGGTCTTTATAGCTGGGCTGGGGGGCAGTAGGGGGCAGTAGGGGTCTTTATAGCTGGGCCGGGGGCAGTAGGGGTCTTAAAAGCTGGGCTGGGGGGCAGTAGGGGGCCTGTATAGGTGGGCTGGGGGGCAGTAGGGGTCAGTAGGGGGCTGTATAGCTGGGCTGGGGGCAGTAGGGGGCAGTAGGGGGCTGTATAGCTGGGCTGGGGGCAGTAAGGGGCAGTAGGGGTCTTTATAGCTGGGCTGGGGGCAGTAGGGGGCAGTAGGGGTCTTTATAGCTGGGCTGGGGGCAGTAAGGGGCAGTAGATGCAGTAGGGGTCTTTATAGCTGGGCTGGGGGCAGTAGGGGTCTTTATAGCTGCGCTGGGAGCAGTAGGGGGCAGTAGGGGGTCTTTATAGCTGGGCTGGGGGCAGTAGGGGGCAGTAGGGGTCTTTTTAGCAGGGCTGGGGCAGTAGGGGGCAGTAGGGGTCTTTATAGCTGGGCTGGGGAGGCAGTAGGGGTCTTTAAAGCTGGGCTGGGGCAGTAGGGGTCATTATAGCTTGGACTGGGGGCAGTAGGGGCAGTAGGGGTCTTTATAGCTGGTCTGGGGGCAGTGGGGGCAGTAGGGGTCTTTATAGCTGGGCTGGGGGCAGTAGGGGGCAGTAGGGGTCTTTATAGCTGGGCTTGGGGCAGTAGGGGGCAGTAGGGGGCAGTAGGGGTCTTTATAGCAAGGCTGGGGGCAGTAGGGCAGTAGGGGTCTTTATAGCTGGGCTGGGGGCAGTAGGGGTCTTTATAGCAAGGCTGGGAGCAGTAGGGGTCTTTATAGCAAGGCTGGGGGCAGTAGGGGGCAGTAGGGGTCTTTATAGCTGGCCTGGGGGCAGTGGGGGGCAGTAGGGGTCTTTATAGCTGGGCTGGGGGCAGTAGGGGTCTTTATAGCAAGGCTGGGGGCAGTAGGGGTCTTTATAGCTGGACTGGGGGCAGTAGGGGGCAGTAGGGGTCTTTATAGCAAGGCTGGGGGCAGTAGGGGCAGTAGGGGTCTTTATAGCTGGGCTGGGGCAGTAGGGGGCAGTAGGGGTCTTTATAGCAAGGCTGGGGCAGTAGGGGTCTTTATAGCAAGGCTGGGGGCAGTAGGGAGCAGTAGGGGTCTTTATAGCTGGGCTGGGGGCAGTAGGGGGCAGTAGGGGTCTTTACAGCAAGGCTGGGGGCAGTAGAGGTCTTTATAGCTGGGCTGGGGGCAGTAGGGGGCAGTAGGGGTCTTTATAGCTGGGCTGGGGGCAGTAGGGGGCAGTAGGGGTCTGGACTGAGCGCTACAGGAATGCTACCACAGAACTCTGGACCAGACGTCTGGACAACAACGCCTCATAAGCAGCTCCCATTCATGTTATCGGTCTATGTGCATCAGCAAAATATGTAAACCACACACACACACACACACACACACACACACACACACACACACACTCACACACACACACACACACACACACACACACTCCCCTCACTGCCCCTCCCCCCCTCCCCCCTCCCTCACAGCACCTACTTTCCATTTATGGGGTGTGAAAAGTGCCATTTTGGTTGCTTGTTCAAAGCTTACTTACAACGTGTATGTATGTGTGTGTGTATGTGTGTATGTATATACATACACACACATACAGGCATACACACACGTTCGCGTTAACCAGCACAGCTCACTACAAAACATGCGCACATGCGCGGTAGTTCGATCGCGCTTTAAATGAATGGGGGAGCTCACGTGACCGAATGACTGTTTGCGTTATGAGTTGTGAGCTCAGTGGTGCGTGTATGTATGTATGTGTGTGTGTGTGTGTGTGTGTGTGTGTGTATGTATGAGATCGAACATAGCCTACATACATACATACATACATACACACATACATACACGTTCGTTCCAACCAGCGCAGCTGTATGTGAAACTGCTTGCGCAATCGCGGTAGCCACCGTACTTCCGCGTGACGTCACCGAATGTGTTGCCGCTGTTTTCACTCTTGAGAACTGTGTGTATGTATGGGTGTGTGTGTGTGTGTGTGTGTGTGTGTGTGTGTGTGTGTGTGCGTGCGTGCGGTGCGTGCGTGTGTGTGTGTGTGTGTGTCTATGTTTCGACTCGCTTAATGAATGACTTCGATACATCGCTTCAGAGAATGAAGACGACTATGGTAAATATAGCACTAAAAATATTAATATCTGCGTGGTTAGATGACAAGACCATGCTTTGTGGGTAGCCTAGATCGTATGCCAAATCAATTTGTTTTTTTGTTTAGATGGGGGAGAGCCGGGTCAAAAGTCGCGCGGGACAAAAGTCGCGTTCCCATTTTCTCCAGAATGACTGGACCTGCAAATATGTGGTTATACATGCCTGCACATATTACCGTGTACGAGCTCCCTTCAAATTTTGGTCGCGATCGCAGCATATTTGACAGAGATATCGATGGAAAACCACTTTTGCCCCATATAAGTAAAATAATGGTCTCATAAGCATTTTTCGATTGTAAAATTGTGTTCACTTGTTTTAGTTTGCAAACATATGCAATTTTCTTAGCATATCTACTGGCTACATGATAACATAGCTTTCAAGTTTCGTGCGAGCAAGTCGTGCGTGCAAGCCAGGGAGAAATGACAGGAGACCGTGGCGGGACAGAAGTCGCATTCTGATGGCTTAGAACCAGAGGGGTGCGCGAGTGACATTTGGGCAGAATGAACAGGTGAAATGAAAGCTCTCGAAGGATCTTTCTAATGCTATTGGTCAGCTTTGTATGCAGTTTTAATGTGAAAGATACATCTTAAATGCAGTCAAGACAAATTATTTTGCCTCTTAAATTTTGTCAAACCCCCTGGTTCCAGTCAATTGGATTATATAGGCTACTTTCGTTTACAATGACGTTACCTTATGAACACAAATAGCTTAAATGTACCCAGCGTACAGTACAGTACAGTAATAGAGGTGAGTCTGTACCCAGCGTACAGTAGCTCATGAGAGAACCGTGTGGGGAATCCTCAGGCTTGGATCATCTCTGATACTAAACGCTACTGTGTTATTTCATTATCCAACGCTAAGAAAGAATGTTGTGCTATAAAATGACTTTCCGCTCTCTCTCTCTCTCTCTCTCTCCCTCTATCGCCCTCTCTCTCTCCCTCTATCTCTCTCTCACTCTCTCTCTCTCTCTCTATCTCCCTCTCTCTCTCCCTCTATCTCCCTCTCTCTCTCCCTCTATCTCCCTCTCTCTCCCTCTATCTCTCTCTCTCTCCCTCTATCTCTCTCTCTCTCCCTCTATCTCCCTCTCTATCTCCCTCTATCTCTCTCTCTCTCTCCCTCTCTCTCCCTCTATCTCCCTCTCTCTCCCTATACCTCTCTCTCTCTCCCTCTATCTCTCTCTCTCTCCCTCTCTCTCCCTCTATCTCTCTCTCTCTCTCTCCCTCTATCTCCCTCTCTCTCCCTCTCTCTCTCTCCCTCTATCTCCCTCTATCTCTCTCTCTCTCTCTCTCCCTCTATCTCTCTCTCTCTCCCTCTCTCTCTCTCCCTCTATCTCCCTCTATCTCTCTCTCTCTCTCCCTCTCTCTCCCTCTATCTCTCTCTCTTTCTCTCTCTCTCTCTCTCCCTCTATCTCTCTCTCTCTCTCCATCTCTCTCTCTCTCCCTCTATCTCTCTCTGTTTTTTTTGTGTGTATTTATGTCTAGTACGTGTGTGTTATGTGTTTGTGTGTATTTATGTATAGTGTGTGTGTTATGTTTTTGTGTGTGTATTTACAGTATGTATAGTGTGTGTGTGTTATGTCTCTCTCTCTCTCTCTCTCTCTCCCCCCCCCTCTCTCTTTCAGTTTTTTCTTCTTCTTAGGTTACTATCATTTCCCGTTGCTAATCTGGCTCGATACGGAATGATCCAGAAGTGAGGACGGCTTGACTCAGATGTCAGTCATGGTGATGATGATGATGATGAGGAGGAGGAGGAGGTAGGGCGGGTCGTCCAATTACCGCAGGGTCGGCGGTTTGGATCCCGGCTCCTCCCTGTCCACATGCTCAAGTGTCCTCGTTCAAGACACTGAACCCCAAAATGCTCCCGATGAGCAGACTAGCACCTTGCATGGCAGCTGCAGTGTGTGAATGTGTGTGAATGTGTGTGAATGTGTGTGTGAATGTGTGTGAATGTGTGTGAATGTGTGTGAATGTGTGTGAATGTGTGTGTGAATGTGTGTGTGAATGGGTGAATGAGAGGCCATTGTAAAGCACCTTGGATAAAAGCGCATATAATGCAGTCTATTTACCATTTACCATGATGATGATGATGATGAAGACGGAGGTGAGGATGAGGATGGTGAAGACTCAAGCGTAGGACTGTGTAGTTTCTTCACAGAGGCCTGAACTGTTCATAGAGGTCTTTCTCCCTGAAGATAATAACTGAATGAGGAAACGGATTGTGTTCCTGGGTCAGTTGTTCAGGGCGAAGATGTTCAGAGGAACACCTCTGTTTCCTACTTCCTCAATCCCCGAGCAGATCTCAGACCAGCGTCCCTCAGCACCACGTCCTCGCTGACTCTGCAGATCTCACTCCATCCATCCTTATCACAGCTACCATTAGAATAGCATAATATAGCCCCCCCCACACACACACACACACACTCAAGGTCACAAGTCACAAGTTCCCTGTACAACAACTGCTATCACGACATTCGTTAATCCATTGTGTTGCATCTGTGTATGAAATAAGCTATACAAATAAAGTTTGATTTGATTCGATTCGATTAAAAAATGAACGTCAAGCCTTAGCAGATCTCTATTTGGCAGCTGGGGAGCAGTATTTGTCAGGCAGCGGGGGAGCAGTATTTGGCAGGGCCCTGCCTACTGTCAGGTGGCTTTGGATCAGAATTTGGCAGGTGACTGAGGAGCAGAATTTGGCAGGCAGCTTGGGTGCAGTATTTGGCAGGTCCCTGCTCCTGTCAGGCGGCTGGGGAGCAGTATTTGGCAGGTCCCTGCTCCTGTCAGGCGGCTGGGGAGCAGTATTTGGCAGGTCCCTGCTCCTGTCAGGCGGCTGGGGAGCAGTATTTGGCAGGTCCCTGCTCCTGTCAGGCGGCTGGGGAGCAGTATTTGGCAGGTCCCTGCTCCTGTCAGGCGGCTGGGGAGCAGTATTTGGCAGGTCTCCATCATAGGCGCTGGGAGGAGAGAGGCTAACGCAGTGGTTGTCATGGTGACACAGGCCCTGGTAATACTGTAATGATAAAGCTCTTCTGGATTGTGCCGCAGTAAACACACACACACACACACACACACACACACACACATACATACGCACACACACACACACACACACACACACACACACACACGCACACGGAACCACACACACTCACACGCACACACACACGGACACACGGACACACACACACACACACTACATACACACACATAGACGCACACACACACATTCACACGCACACACACACACTCACGCACACACACGCACACACACACACACACTACATACACACACACACACAGACGCACACACACACAAATATGCACACGGACTGGCATGAGGGTTCTGTTAAGGCAGCACCACACGCCACGCATGCAAAACATCCCTAGTGCTAACGCCCCCCCCCCCCACACACACACACACTTAAACACACACACACACACACAAACACACACACACATAAACACACACACACAGAACCCTCTACCCTGCCCCCCCCCACACACAGAACCCTCTACCCCCCCCCCCACACACACAGAACCTCCTACCCTGCCTCCCCCCCCCACACACACACAGAACCTTCTACCCCCCCCCACACACACAGAACCTTCTACCCCCCCCCACACACACAGAACCCTCTACCCCCCCCCCCACACACACACACACACACAGAACCCTCTACCCCATCCCACACACACACACGCACGCACACACACACACACACACACACACACACACACACACACAGAACCCTCTACCCCCCCCCCCCACACACACACACATGCACACACACACAGAACCCTCTACCCCCCCCCCCCACACACACACACAGAACCTCTACCCATGTGTCTCTAGTCACATCACGTCATATCACTCACAGTTCATTCATTCATTCATTCATTCATTCATTCATTCATTCATTCATTCATTCATTCATTCATTCATTCAGACAATCATTCAGACATTTGTCTCTCTCTTGCTCTCTTTCCATCCCCCCTTTAGCTCTAGCTGTCTATACCTCCAGTCTCTCTCTCTCCCTCTCTCTCTCTGTCCTCCTCTCCCTCTGTTTCTCTCCCTCCTTGTCTCCCTCTCTCATATTCTCACTCATTCATCTCCAGCGTTTTGGAACACAGTCCTCCTTGTTCTCCCTCCACTCACCCTCTCATTCCCCTAGACTGTCTACTTCCATTCACTCTCTACTTTCTTTCTCCTGCCGGCTCTCTCCCTCACTGTTATCATCCATTCATCCCCTCATCTATCCATTCACTCATCCATTCATCCATCCACTCAACCATTCATCCACTCATCCATTCATCCACTTATCTATCCATCCATCCACTCATCCATTCATCCACTCATCCATCCACTCAACCATTCATCCATTCATCCCCTCATCTATCCATCCATCCACTCATCCATTCATCCACTCATCCATCCACTCAACCATTCATCCACTCATCCGTTCATCCACTCATCTATCATTCATCCATTCATCCATTAATTCATCCATCCATTCATCCATTCATCCACTCATCCATCCATCCATCCACTCATCCATCCATTCATCCATCCATTCATCTATCCATCCACTCATTTATTCATTCACACATCCACTCATCCACATATTCATCCATCCATCCATCATCCTACAGTCTTTTTCTCATTTTCTCTCTCCATCTTTACCATCCACTCTCTCTCTCTCTTAAATGTATGTTGATGATCTCTCCAGATCTAATTCCAGACCCAGAGAGACTCTAGTGGGCCTTGAAGGTCATCGGGCTGTGTGTGTAGCGTGTAATATGTGTATGCGTAGCATGTAGTATGTGTGTGTGTGTATTTATGTGTGTGTGTAGTGTGTAGTATGGTGTGTGTAGCGTGTACTAAGTGTGTTTGTGTGTGTCAGTGTTGGAAGTGACTGATTACAAAGTAATGGGTTACTGTAATTAGATTACTTTTTCCTGTAACTCGTAATGTAAGGGATTAAATTGTAATTTTCAGTAATCAGATTACAGTTACTGACCTAATAAAAGTGTCATTACTCTGAGTTCTTTATGAGGCGCGTTCCTGCTCCCGTTCCCGTGG
>NW_028176730.1:5000-118070 GCF_949987555.1 Borostomias antarcticus
TGTGTGTGTGTGTGTGTGTGTGTGTGTGTGTGTGTATGTGTGTGTGTGTGTGTGTGTGTTGATCATACTGAAGGCTATTCTACCTGACACAGGGTCACTGAGGAGTCAAGGTTATCAACCCTAAACCCTGGATAGAGGGGCTCAGTGAATGTGGAGGTGAATGTGTGCAGGTGGGTCAGTGTGTCAGAGGAGACTGTGTAGAAGGACAGAGCGCCGGCCGGCCAGTCCAGATACACTCCTACTCTGCTGGAGGGGGAGGGGGGGGCAGGTAGGAAAGTTCTCTTATCATTGTGCCAGGCAGTGTAACTGTTACCATGACAATACAGACTCCAGGACTTGTCATTGTGTCCAAGCACAGAGTCATTAACCCCTCCTCTCCTGCTGATCCCTTTATATGTCACTGATATATCAACCACTCCTCTCCTCTCTGTCTCCCAGTAACAGCGCCCAGACAGACCCTCTCTACACAGAACCTGGGGACAGTCCTCAAATCTCTCTGGGTGGTCAGGATACAGCTCCTCCTCTCTCCTCCGTGTCACCGTTCTGTTCTCCTCAGACAGAGAGAGGTCTCTGTTTGCTGTGTTTGGGTCCAGTGTGAGATCACAGGCATCTGATGGAGGAGACCAAGACACAACATGTTACTAATCACCATCATTACATGAGAACTGCTCACTGTTTCATTCATCCAGAGATTCACTAAGAATATTGATCAACTTCATTGATTCATCAGTCTGAGTCTGTGTGTGAATGTGAGCTGTTTAGTTTTTGATGGATTTTCATGACAAGTCAGAGTTTGTACAGACATGAATACACACACACACACACACACACACACACACACACACACACACACACACACACACACAATCCCCCCCCACATACACTCTCTATCCCACACACAAACACACACACACACACCCCCACACACACTCTCTGTCCCACACACAAGAACAAACACACTCTCTCTCTCCCACAGCCTCTCTCTCTCTATCCCCCACACACACTCTCTCTCTCCCACACACACAACACACACACACTATTCACCCCCCCTCCCCCCACAGACACACTCCCTCTCCCCCACACACACACAAACACACTCTCCCCCCCACACACTCTCTCTCTCTATCCCCCACACACACTCTCTCTCTCCCACACACACAACACACACACACTATTCACCCCCCCTCCCCCCACACACACACTCCCTCTCCCCCACACACACACAAACAAACACTCCCCCACACACACTCTCTCTCCCACACACACAACACACACACACACACACTATTCACCCCCCCTCCCCCACACACACACTCTCTCTCTATCCCACACACGAACAAACACACACTCTCTCTCCCACACACACAAACACACATTCTCTCTCTCCCACACACACAAACACACACGCACCCCCCCCACACACACACTCTCTGTCCCACACACAAGAACAAACACACTCTCCCCCCCACACACACACTCTCTCTCTATCCCCCACACACTCTCTCTCTCTATCCCCCACACACACTCGCTCTCTCTATCCCCCACACACTCTCTCTCTCTATCCCCCACACACTCTCTCTCTCTATCCCCCACACACACTCTCTCTCTATCCCCCACACACTCGCTCTCTCCCACACACACACACACTCTCTCTCTCCCACACACAAACACACACGCACCCCCCCCACACACACACTCTCTGTCCCACACACAAGAACAAACACACTCTCCCCCCCACACACACTCTCTCTCTCTCTATCCCCCACACACACTCGCTCTCTTCCACACACACAAACACAACACAAACACTATTCACCCCCCCCTCCCCCACACACACATACTCCCTCTCTCTCACACACACACACACACTGTCTCCCACACACACTCTCTCTCTATCCCACACACGAACACACACACACTCTCTCTCCCACACACACACAAACACACATGCACCCCCCACACACACACTGTCTGTCCCACACACAAGAACAAACACACTCTCTCTCTCCCCCACACACACGCGCAAACACACACACACAAAATACATACTCTTTCTCTCTGTCACACACACTGACGCACACACATAGCTATTGACTCAAACTCATACACACACAGCTAAACACACAATATATTCTCTCCTCACACACACACACACACACACACACACACACACACACACAATGTAAACACACATACAGTACATACTCTCCTCACACATGCACACTCCTAAACACACACACACATATACAAACGCAGACACACACACACCTAAACACATACACACACTGTTACGTGTGTGGTTTATGTATGTTGTATGGATGTAGGCCTACTGTGTTTGGTTCTGTTTTGTGGTGTTTTTGTCTCCCCCTTCTGTTTCACTTCTCCTACTTCTCAGATGCGCGCGCCTGGTTCACCAATTATCATTCACCACCTGTTCCATATCTCCAATCAGCCAGTCCCACGCCCTATATAAAGTCCCCTTTTCCTTCAGTTCTCTCTCTCCCTTTTGAGAGCAAGGTTGATTTGTGTTTAGTTGGAGAGCTGTGGCAGAGCTCTGGTTTGTTTTGATTCTGTTTGATGTTTGTCCTTTAGTTATGTTACATGTGAAGCTTCTGTATTTTGTTGTCCATTTACCTTAGTTGTCAGCCTACTTTAGTTGTGTTATGTTTGTTAAATCTCTTGTTTTTGCACACAGGGACAAGTGAGAATAGGAAGATACCCTGGGGTCTACATCTTAGCATCACGTAGGTTTACCTGTTGTTACAACCCTAGGTTAGAGTGAGCACCACCCACTGTACTTAGGGGTGCTTAGCACCTGCCAAGGGGGGTGGGGTTATTATTTCTTTTTGTCTTTTCTTTGGTGCCACTGATAGTTCTCCTTGATCCCTGTGTTGCCGATTACATTTATATTAATAAACCTTCTTGATTTATTATGAGTTTCTGAGTTTTGTGTTGCTGCACCCTCACCTGCTATCTGTTGCCTTATGTTGCGCCCTTCCTCCCTGAGCCACCTTGTGGGGGCGTAACATAAAATGGGGGCTCGTCCGGGATCTTTGATCCTTAAGTGCAACAGAGATGTGAGTGTTGGTGTGCAGTGTACACGTCGTCAAGTAGGCTGTTTTTTGGTTTAGTTTGGTTACGTTGGTTGTGCTGTGTTTGGAGGCTTGAGTGGCCTGTGGTTGCCAATCAGTCATAATGGCTATTTTTGACCTGGAGGAGTTTCTTAGCGCTCCTTCTGTGGAGCAGCTTGATCAGTGTAGGAAGGAGGATCTGCATGCCATTGCGGCACATTTTGGAGTTGCCCTGTCAAAAAGTTTGGTAAAGCCTGAGTTGAAGGACGCTGTGGTTTGTCTATTAGTGGACAGGAAGGTGCTTAGTACGGGCGGAGGTGCGTCTGATGTTCCGCCCCCTTCCTCTACTCCCCTAGGGGTAGTCAGGCAGGAGGAAGAGGTGGCTGAGGTTGAGTCCGTTACGGATGGGGCCTCTAATCTGGAGTTTAAGCCTCCTCGTACTGTGCCCAAATTTACTCCACTTTCCATGGGTAGTGGAGCTGGTAGTGATAACGCCCGGCATAGGTTACGTTTAGCTCGGTTACAGATCGAGGCTCAGGAGAAGGAGAGAGATGCTGAATACAGTCATCGGTTGGCTATTCGTAAAATGGAGCTGGACATGGAGAACCGCAGAATGGTGTTAGAGCTGGAGAACGTGGTTAAAATAAAGCAACTAGAATTAGAGGCTGCTAAAGTTGCGAGTCCTGCTCCACATTCTGGTCAGGCTACTTTTGGAGCTGGTTCCTCCACGGTGGTGAGAGGTTTTGACGTAAGCAGAAATATAGCTGTAGTACCTCAGTTTCGTGAGGCCGAGGTAGACTCTTACTTTAGCGCTTTTGAGCGTGTTGCTACCGCTTTGAAATGGCCTGCAGACGTCTGGGCTATAATGCTCCAGAGTAAGTTGACTGGGAAGGCCCAGGAGATTTTATCTGCTCTCTCTCTAGAAGATAGCTTGTCTTATGAGACTATTAAAACAGCTGTGCTTCGAGCCTATGAACTAGTGCCAGAGGCATATAGACAGAAGTTCCGTGCTTACAAAAAGTTGCCGGGCAGAACCTTTGTGGAATTCGCCCGTGAGAAAGAGTCTTTTTCATCGATGGTGTAAAGCATGTAACGTGACTGATTTTAATTCTGTCGGAGTTGATACTACTCGAAGAGTTTAAGAATAGTCTGTCTGACCGTTTGGCCACTTATGTAAATGAACAAAAGGTTGGGACGATAGCCCAGGCTGCTGTGCTTGCTGATGAGTTCATACTAACCCACAAGCAGACCTTTGGTGCACCCCGAAATGAGAGTAAGATTTTTACCTACTCTGCTCTGGCTCCCGCTAAAACACAGTCTAGTCCGCCCCGCCCATTTGCTCCACGCTCCAATGAGGAACGGGAGTGCTATTACTGCCATCAAATGGGGCACATTAAGAATGACTGTGTGATGTTAAAACGCAAGCTGTCACAGCCAACTAAGCGACCAAAAGAGGTTGGTTTAGTCCAGACATTGCCGGCTCCAGTGTCAATGGCCCCGGAGGTGTGTAACACTCTAGAACCCTGTTATGCACCATTTATGTTGGATGGCCTGGTTTCTCTCAGTGGCAGTGAGTCGGACCAGTGTCCTGTACGCATACTAAGAGATACAGGAGCAGCACAGTCTTTTATATTGTCAGACGTGTTACCTTTTTCTGATAAATCGTCAAGTGGCTCCCGTGTTTTGGTGCAAGGCATCGAGATGGGTTTCGTGTCTGTGCCTCTCCATCAGATCCATTTAAGCTGCGGTTTAACCAAGGGAGTGTTTAAAGTGGGCGTGTGCCCGTCTTTACCTGTGAGAGGTGTTACTTTTCTATTAGGGAATGACATCGCTGGTGGCAGAGTTATGCCGGTTTTAGAACGCCCTGAGATTTTGTTGCCTGATGTATTGGCTCAGAAGTTCCCTGAAGTGTTTTCAGTTTGTGCAGTCACCCGTGCTCAAGCACGTGGTTTGGGTGAGGTAGTGGACCTGTCAGAGACCATGTTTGCGACTGAGTTGTCTGATACGCCTGCTTCCCCACCTGGGTCTATTCAGCCTACTGATGAGACGAGTGACCAGCTACTTCAGTGTGATAAGCTTATCTCTGAGACAACTCAACGTCCCATGACTCGTAGTAGTCTTATTGTTGCTCAGAATGAGGATTCTAGTCTAGCCAGATGTTTTGCTGCTGCTCTTGCTCCAGAAATGGCTAGAAACAAGGAAGTAGCTTATTTTGTGGAAGATGGCCTCCTGATGCGGAGGTGGAAATCCCGCATTGATTTTGAGAATGAGTGGAGTTATGTAGTTCAGATTGTCGTGCCTACCCCATATCGGCAGTCTGTTTTATCTCTGGCTCATGATCATCTCTGGTCGGGACATCTAGGGATCACAAAAACCTATGACCGAGTTTTAAAGCATTTCTTCTGGCCTGGGTTAAAGAGAGATGTAGCCAGTTTCTGTCGGACGTGTCATGCATGTCAAGTCACGGGGAAGCCCAATCAGGTTATTAAACCTGCCCCTCTTCACCCGATCCCGGCTATGGGGGAGCCGTTTGAACATGTTCTTGTGGATTGTGTTGGTCCTCTGCCTAAGACCAAATCAGGTAACCAGTTCCTGTTGACGATGATGTGTGTAGCTACACGGTACCCTGAGGCTATCCCTCTAAGGAAAATAACTTCTCAGTCTGTGGTAAGAGCCCTGATCAAGTTCTTTTCCACATTCGGACTCCCTAAGATAGTACAAACCGATCAAGGTACTAATTTCCTTTCAGGTATATTCAAACAGGTGTTAACATCGCTGTCTATCTCTCACAGAATCTCAAGTGCCTACCACCCGGAGTCTCAGGGGGCTCTCGAAAGGTGGCATCAGACTTTCAAGTCTGTTTTGCGCAAGTACTGCATGGAGAGCGGTAGAGACTGGGACGAGGGCGTTCCGCTAGCTCTATTCGCAGTTCGAGAAACGGTCCAAGAATCACTGGGTTTTAGCCCAGCTGAGCTGGTGTTTGGGCATACAGTAAGAGGCCCTTTGAAAGTGCTAAAAGATCAGCTTATGGGAGAGACTCCACACATGCAGCGAAATGTGTTGTCCTATGTGAGCAGGTTTAAAGAGCGGCTGCATGAGGCTTGGAGTGTCGCTAAGGAGAGTCTATCTGCTGCTCAGAGCTCTATGAAACGGCAGTTTGATAAACATGCACTTCAGCGTTCTTTCCAGTTGGATGACTTGGTTTTAGTTTTGCTGCCTGTCCCTGGTTCTTCTATGTCTGCTCGTTTTTCTGGTCCTTACTCCATCGAGAGGAGGTTGAATGAAACTGACTGAAACTGACTATGTTGTCCGGACTCCTGATAGGAGGAGAAAAACTCGAGTATGTCACATAAACATGTTAAAGCGTTACCATCTTAGAGGAGACATCCAGCCTGAGAGCCACAGTGTGCCCTCCGTGGCCGCTGTGGGTGCTGCGGTGCCAGTTGTTGTGTGTCCTAGCTCTTCAACGCTCACAGGGAGTGATGAGGATGGTCTGAGTGGACGTACGGTCCAGCAACAAACTCCTCGATTATCGAACTCTGAGGTGTTGTTGGACCTTCCTTCCTTAATGCCACATTTGAGCAAAGAGCAGGAGGTTGACATGGTGGAGCTCATTCATGCTTTTCCTTGTCTGTTTGGAGATGTCCCAACCCGCACTACAGTTCTGCAACATGACATAGATGTGGGTGGTGCGCGACCAATTAAGCAACATCCCTATAGAGTGAATGCAGTGAAGAGATCAGTGATGAGGCAGGAAGTCTCATATTTATTGGAGAATGATCTGGCACACCAGAGTTCAAGTCCATGGAGCTCCCCGTGTCTGCTGGTTCCAAAACCTGATTCCACTTTCCGTTTCTGCACGGATTACAGGAAAGTGAATGCTGTAACAATTCCTGATTCATTCCCCATGCCACGCATTGATGATTGCGTAGACACCATTGGTTCAGCCCGTTATGTCACTAAACTGGATCTTTTGAAAGGTTATTGGCAGGTGCCTCTCTCGCCTCGTGCCACAGAGATATCGGCCTTTGCTACTCCTGATAGTTTTTTACAATATTCAGTCATGGCGTTTGGAATGCGAAACGCTCCGGCAACATTCCAACGGCTGGTCAATATAGTGCTGGGAGATGTGCCTAACTGTACCGCCTATCTTGATGATGTGGTGGTAAACTCGACCGATTGGTCTGCTCACGTGAGCTCGCTGACAACAGTGTTTCGGCGGTTGGCAGATGCATCTCTGACATTGAATTTAGCTAAATGTGAATTTGGAAAAGCAACTGTGACCTACCTAGGCAAACAGGTGGGCGGTGGCAAAGTGCGCCCCCTTGAGGCTAAGGTAGAGGCCATAGCATCTTTCCCAGTGCCGACCACACGGCGAGAGTTACGCCGTTTCCTCGGGATGACGGGTTATTACAGAGGGTTCTGTAGGAACTTTTCCTCAGTGGCAGCCCCTCTGACTGACCTGATCAGTCCCTTGGTATCGTTTGTTTGGTCGGATAGGTGTCAGACAGCCTTTGAAAGCTGTAAAGCCCTATTGTGCAGTGCACCAGTCCTTAGTGCTCCTGATTTTAGTACTCCTTTTTCAATTGAGGTTGACGTGAGTTGTATGGGTGCTGGGGCGGTTCTGACACAAATGGATGCTGAGGGTTTGGTCCATCCAGTAGGATACTTCTCTAAGAAGTTTAATAGTAGTCAGATGAGATACTCTACTATAGAACAAGAGACTTTGGCCTTACTGCTTGCCCTCCAGTTTTTCGAAGTCTATGTGGGGTCTAGTGTAGAGCCTGTGGTTGTCTTCACAGACCACAACCCCCTGGTGTTCCTACACCGCATGTACAACCACAACCAGCGATTAATGCGGTGGTCTCTGATCATTCAGAGTTATAATTTGGTGATCCGCCACAAGAAAGGCACTGAGAATATTTTGGCTGACGCCCTTTCTCGTGGGTATCTTGTTGGTGGGTGTTGAAGGGGTTTATCGTGGTTTCGTTGGGATGGTTTGAGGTATCGTCAGCCATGGGCTGACTCTTTATGGGGGGGAGTGTTACGTGTGTGGTTTATGTATGTTGTATGGATGTAGGCCTACTGTGTTTGGTTCTGTTTTGTGGTGTTTTTGTCTCCCCCTTCTGTTTCACTTCTCCTACTTCTCAGATGCGCGCGCCTGGTTCACCAATTATCATTCACCACCTGTTCCATATCTCCAATCAGCCAGTCCCACGCCCTATATAAAGTCCCCTTTTCCTTCAGTTCTCTCTCTCCCTTTTGAGAGCAAGGTTGATTTGTGTTTAGTTGGAGAGCTGTGGCAGAGCTCTGGTTTGTTTTGATTCTGTTTTGATGTTTGTCCTTTAGTTATGTTACATGTGAAGCTTCTGTATTTTGTTGTCCATTTACCTTAGTTGTCAGCCTACTTTAGTTGTGTTATGTTTGTTAAATCTCTTGTTTTTGCACACAGGGACAAGTGAGAATAGGAAGATACCCTGGGGTCTACATCTTAGCATCACGTAGGTTTACCTGTTGTTACAACCCTAGGTTAGAGTGAGCACCACCCACTGTACTTAGGGGTGCTTTGCACCTGCCAAGGGGGGTGGGGTTATTTCTTTTTGTCTTTTCTTTGGTGCCACTGATAGTTCTCCTTGATCCCTGTGTTGCCGATTACATTTATATTAATAAACCTTCTTGATTTATTATGAGTTTCTGAGTTTTGTGTTGCTGCACCCTCACCTGCTATCTGTTGCCTTATGTTGCGCCCTTCCTCCCTGAGCCACCTTGTGGGGGCGTAACACACACAAACGCAGACACACACACAGCTAAACACACACATATACAAAGGCAGACACACACACACACACAGCTAAACATGGACACACACACAGCTAAAGACACACACACTCTGTCTCTCTCTCTCTCTCTCCTCACCTCTCTCTCTCCTTATCTCTCTCTCACTCTCTCTCTGTCTCTCCTTATCTCTCTCTCTCTCTCACTCTGTCTCTCTCTCTCCTCACCTCTCCTTATCTATCTCTCTCTGTCTCTCTCTCTCTCTCCTTATCTCTCTCTCTCACTCTGTCTCTCTCTCCTCATCTCTCTCTCCTCACCTCATCTCTCTCTCTCCTTATCTCTCTCTCTCTCTCACTGTCTCTCTCTCCTCACCTCTCTCTCTCTATCTCTCTCTCTCTCTCACTCTCTCCTTATCTCTCTCTCTCTCTGTCTCTCTCTCTCTGACTCAGTTCAGTGCTCCTGTGGTATCACAAACTCTGGGTTTGCTCTTCATGGGGAGGAGAGTTGTGTGTGTGTGTGTCTGTGTGTGTGTGTGTGTGTATGTGTGTGGTCTTTTGTCGTGTGTCCCTCTCCCCAGGTGTTCGTGTCCTCTGTCCAGGCTGCTGATCTCTCTGCTAATTGTTGTCCATCAAGTCCACCTGTGTTCTAGCTGTCTCGTCCAATCACCTGTCTTCCTGTCTCCTATATATTGTGGCTTGTTGCATGTGTAGGGTGCGGGGGAGGGGTGATTGTGTTTGCTTCTGGTCGTGTGCTGCTTGTGTTTGACCTAGTAGAGTTTTTATGGTGTTGTGGTCCCGTTGTCTTTCCTTCCCTCGGGAGAAGGGCTAGGGGAAGAGACCCTGGGGTCTACGCTGCATCACGTAGGAACCATCCAAGGTCTTCCCTCCCCTCTCCTTCCTTCTCCCTCTCTCTGCTTTCTCCACCTCTACCTCCACTACCCCTCTCATCCCTCTCTCTCTCTTCCAATGTCTCTCTCACCCAGACTACCTCTCTCCTCCTCTGTCTCCTCCCTCTTTCCCTCTCCATCCCTTTCTCACCTTTTTCTCTCTCCCTCCCCTGCTCCTCCCTCTGCATTTCTCTCCTCTCTCTCCCTCCTTCACTCCCTCCCTCCTGTTCACCCCATCTCCATCCCTCTCTCCTCCATTCCTAGTCCTCTCAACCTCTCTGTTGCTCCTAATCTACCTCTCTCTCCTTCACTCTTCCCTCCATCCATCCCTCGTTCCCCTCTCCTGTGTCTGTCACTTCCACACTCCTTTATCAATCCCTCCCCTCTCCATCTCTTCCTCCTTTCTCTCATCCCTCTCTACCTCCACACCCACTCTGTTCCCCCTCCTCCCCCTCTTTCTTTACCCTGAGATCCTCCCCTCATCTTCTACTCCTCAACTCCTCTTCCTTTCTCTCCCTTCTCTCCTTCTTTTCCTCTGTCTCATCCTCCTCTCCCTCCACACCCAACACTGGCCCTCTCCTCCTTTCTCTCTGTCGCTCCCTGTCTTCCTGTCTCTCTCTCCATCTCTGTTGTGCTACCTCTCTCCTTCTCCTCCATGTCTCCTGTTTCACTCCTTCTCCATTCCCTCTCTCCCCCTTTTCTCTCTCCCTCTGCTGCTCCTCCCTTTACTCCTCCCTCCCCTTTCTCTCCCTCCTCTCCTCCCTCTTTCTCTCTCTCTCTCCTCCCTCTCCTCTACTCTCTCTCCTCTCCCTCCCTCCCTCTCCTCTACTCTCTCTCTCCTCTCCTCCCTCTCCCCCACTCTCTCTCCTCTACTCCCTCTTTCTCTCTCTCCTCTACTCCCTCTTTCTCTCTCTCTCTCCTCTCCTCCCTCTCCTCTACTCCCTCTTTCTCTCTCTCTCCTCTCCTCCCTCTCCTCTACTCCCTCTTTCTCACTCTCCTCTACTCCCTCGCTCTCTCTCCTCTCCTCCCTCTCTACTCCCTCTTTCTCTCTCTCTCTCTCCTCTCCTCCCTCTCCTCTACTCCCTCTTTCCCTCTCTCCTCTACTCCCTCTCTCTCTCCTCTACTCCCTCTTTCTCTCTCTCCTCTACTCCCTCTCTCTCTCCCTCTTTCTCCTCTACTCCCTCTTTCTCCCTCTTTCTCTCTCTCCTCTACTCCCCCTCTTTCTCTCCCTCCTCCTCCTCCCCTCTATTCCAACTCTCTCAATCCCTCCACCCCTCCCTTCCTCACTCCTTTCCTCCCCCTCTCTCCCTCCCTTTTCCTGACCCCTCTCTCAAGCCTGTCTTGTTTTGCAGCAGTAGTCTCCTGTCGTCTCCAGGATCAACCTGTCTTTTTGAAGATGGCCACCCTGAGAGGTAGGACTGACCCTGCTGCTTAATGTGTCATTGGCTGTTCAGATATGTGATGAGAGTGATGGGGTAGACTGAGTGATACAGTCATCACACATTCAAACAGGACGAGGCTATGGAAGCTGCACATGTAGCCCAGAAGTCCGTTTTAATGTCTATTATGGTTTAACAACCCCTCTCTCCTCCCCTTCTCTCACCCCTACCTCCTCTCTCTCCTCCCCTTCTCTCACCCCTACCTCCCCTCCCCTTCTCTCACCCCTACCTCCTCTCTCTCCTCCCCTTCTCACCCCTACCTCCCCTCTCTCCTCCCCTTCTCTCTCTCCTTCTCTCACCCCTACCTCCCCTCTCTCCTCCCCTTCTCTCACCCTTACCTCCTCTCTCTCCTCCCCTTCTCTCTCTCCTTCTCTCACCCCTACCTCCCCTCTCCTCCCCTTCTCTCACCCCTACCTCCTCTCTCTCCTCCCCTTCTCTCTCTCCTTCTCTCACCCCTACCTCCCCTCTCTCCTCCCCTTCTCTCTCTCCTTCTCTCACCCCTACCTCCCCTCTCTCCTCCCCATCTCACCCCTACCTCCCCTCTCTCCTCCCCTTCTCTCTCTTCTTCTCTCACCCCTACCTCCCCTCTCTCCTCCCCTTCTCTCACCCCTACCTCCCCTCTCTCCTCCCCTTCTCTCTCTTCTTCTCTCACCCCTACCTCCCCTCTCTCCTCCCCTTCTCTCACCCCTACCTCCTCTCTCCTCCCCTTCTCTCACCCCTACCTCCTCTCTCTCCTCCCCTTCTCTCACCCCTACCTCCTCTCTCCTCCCCTTCTCTCACCCCTACCTCCTCTCTCTCCTCCCCTTCTCTCTCTCCTTCTCTCACCCCTACCTCCCCTCTCTCCCCTTCTCTCACCCCTACCTCCTCTCTCTCCTCCCCTTCTCTCTCTCCTTCTCTCACCCCTACCTCCCCTCTCTCCTCCCCTTCTCTCACCCCTACCTCCCCTCTCCTCCCCTTCTCTCTCTTCTTCTCTCACCCCTACCTCCCCTCTCTCCTCCCCTTCTCTCACCCCTACCTCCTCTCTCTCCTCCCCTTCTCTCTCTTCTTCTCTCACCCCTACCTCCTCTCTCCTCCCCTTCTCTCACCCCTACCTCCTCTCTCTCCTCCCCTTCTCTCTCTCCTTCTCTCACCCCTACCTCCCCTCTCTCCTCCCCTTCTCTCACCCCTACCTCCTCTCTCTCCTCCCCTTCTCTCTCTCCTTCTCTCACCCCTACCTCCCCTCTCTCCTACCCTTCTCTCTCTTCTTCTCTCACCCCTACCTCCCCTCTCCTCCCCTTCTCTCACCCCTACCTCCTCTCTCTCCTCCCCTTCTCTCTCTCCTTCTCTCACCCCTACCTCCCCTCTCTCCTCCCCTTCTCTCACCCCTATCTCCCCTCTCTCCTCCCCTTCTCTCTCTCCTTCTCTCACCCCTACCTCCCCTCTCTCCCTCTTCTTCTCTCACCCCTACCTCCCCTCTCTCCTCCCCTTCTCTCTCTTCTTCTCTCACCCCTACCTCCTCTCTCTCCTCCCCTTCTCTCACCCCTACCTCCCCTCTCTCCTCCCCTTCTCTCTCTCCTCCCCTTCTCTCTCTTCTTCTCTCACCCCTACCTCCCCTCTCTCCTCCCCTTCTCTCACCCCTACCTCCCCTCTCTCCTCCCCTTCTCTCTCTTCTTCTCTCACCCGTACCTCCCCTCTCTCCTCCCCTTCTCTCTCTCTCCCCTCAATCAGTCTTCCTCTCCTTCTCCTGTTGCTTTTTCCCCCCCTACTAATTCACTCTCCACTATCTACTCCTCATATCAAGTTCTCTCTCTGCCCGACCCTCTATCTATCTATCTATCTATCTATCTATCTATCTATCTATCTATCTATATATCCTCTATCTATCTATCTACCCATCTATCTATCTACCTATCTACCTAACTACCTATCTATCCATCTACCTATCTATCTATCCATCTATCCATCCACCTATCTACCTATATATCCATCTATCCATCCATCCATCTACTCTTCATACCCCCTCTCTGCCCTACCCTCTCTCTCTACCACCCTCTCTACCCTAACTCTCTATTCTCTCTCTCTCTCTCTCCACCACCCTCTCTACCCTAACTCTCTCTCTATTCTCTCTCTACCACCCTCTCTACCCTAACTCTCTCTCTATTCTCTCTCTCTCTCTCCACCACCCTCTCTACCCTAACTCTCTATTCTCTCTCTCTCTCTCCACCACCCTCTCTACCCTAACTCTCTCTCTATTCTCTCTCTACCACCCTCTCTACCCTAACTCTCTCTCTCTCTCTCTCCACCACCCTCTCTACCCTAACTCTCTCTCTATTCCTCTCTCTCCACCACCCTCTCTACCCTAACTCTCTCTCTATTCTCTCTCTCTCTACCAACCTCTCTAACCTAACTCTCTCTCTCTCTATTCTCTCTCTCTCTCTCTCTCCACCACCCTCTCTACCCTAACTCTCTCTCTATTCTCTCTCTCTCTCCACCACCCTCTCTACCCTAACTCTCTCTCTATTCTCTCTCTCTCTCTCTCTACCACCCTCTCTACCCTAACTCTCTCTCCCTCTCTCCACCACCCTCTCTACCCTAACTCTCTCTCTATTATCTCTCTCTCTACCACCCTCTCTACCCTAACTCTCTCTCTATTCTCTCTCTCTCTCTCTCTCTCTCTCTACCACCCTCTCTACCCTAACTCTCTCTCTATTCTCTCTCTCTCTCTCTCTACCACCCTCTCTACCCTAACTCTCTCTATTCTCTCTCTACCACCCTCTAGCCTAACTCTCTCTCTATTCTCTCTCTCTCTCTCTACCACCCTCTCTACCCCAACTCTCTCTCTATTCTCTCTCTCTCTCCACCACCCTCTCTACCCTAACTCTCTCTCTATTCTCTCTCTCTCTCTACCACCCTAACTCTCTATTCTCTCTCTCTCTCTCTCTCGTTCTCATCCTCTCTACCCCTCTATCATAGTTAAATTATTATAACCTTGGCTCATTCCGAAGCTTTAGAGACGCCTCAGAAAGTGCAATCTCTGCTGTGCTTTCTAGAGGATGCTCTTGGTGTTGAGAGACCATGTGAGTCTGAGATGTGTGCGCTGAGGAATCTGAAGCTATCAACAATATCAACAGATGTCCCATTGATGGAGATGGGAGTGTGATTCCCTCTGTTCTCTCTGAAGTCAACAATGGTTTCCTTTGTCTTAGTGACATTTATGGAGAGGTTGTTGTCATGGCACCACAGTGTTAGATCTTCCACTTCCCTTCTATAGGCCTCCTCGTCATTGTGGCTCATTAGTCCAACTAACTACTGTGGTAGTTCCCTCTCACAACTAATGTTCCTGCATACAGACACACTGGTACAAAACACACTCTCCTCTTTCCCCTGACACCAATTCACCTGCATACACACACAAATCTTTCTCTCACACACACTTCCCAGGTTCTACACACAAACATCCCCAAATCACCCTCTCTCCCCCCCTCTCTCTCTCTCTCTGTCTTTGTCTTTCAACATGAATATACATTTGGACTTTGGACCAGGTCAGACGTAAACCCAAGGACAAGCAGAAACATTCTAAAAAGACGCCTGTGGGAATCAGACCCAAGTCTGGGTACAGAGAGAGAGACTGTGGAGACAATAAATGATCATTAAGTCATATTAGTGACAACTTTTCACTTCACTACCCTACACTATCACCCCCAACCAACCACACACACACACACACACACACACACACACACACTAGGCTTCCCTGTCTAGTTCATGCCCTATGGAAAGGACAGACCCTCTCCCCAAGTCAGGAGAGCCAAGGGGGGAGGCTTCTTCACCTTGTAGCCCAACTTAACTCACATTCCTCCTTCCCTTCGTTTGAAACACTTAAAGACACAAACACACCAAAACAGACAAGGAAGCTGTGACCTATAACCTCAAGAGACCATCCTGACCCCACAAGCTCACAGTCTGTTTCTCTCCAGGGACCAGGATGGTCTCACAAGGTTCCAGACTTGAGCAATAATGACAGCTCTGAGTCCCACTGCACTGTGAACTCTTCTGCCATGGATGACAAACAGTCACCAGCACAACCACACTGACATGCAGTGTAGGCCAATCATCAATAAACCCCTTTCCAACAAATACACAGACAATACAAGCACACATACAACAGTAGCTAGAACTCTCAATTCTAACCAGGCATGAGCTAATTCACACACAGAGTCATCTTGAGTATTCAAATCCTTTGATTCTGGGTTTGATAGAAACACGTTCTGGAGGTTGAACCTAAAGACACTGTGATTGATGACTGTCCAGGATAAAATGTTTTGGGTTATCCATGAATGTTAAATGTAGATATATTTCTTACAGTTTTTCTAATTTTAATCTTGCTTTATCAATTATTTGTTTCATTTCATATTTGGGAGGAGGCACTGCCTCCCTTGGCTACTCGCACCACACGCCACTGAAAAGCCCTGTTATGGAAACATTAGCACCATTAGAAGAGTGAGATTATCACCAACTTCCTCAGAACAAATGAGCAGAGTATTAACATCATTCCATCCACCTGTTCTCTATGGATACCAACAACAGCATCAGAGGATCCAACACTGATACCAACGCTTAGTGGGAGCAGATCCCCGTCATTACCACTTAAGAGGGCTCTAAAAACCTCTCCTCTCACCGGATTCTGATCAGGGACTGGACTTGACGTGGTGCTCATCCAACAATTATGAGTGTGTGTGCATATGTGTGTGGGTGTGTGTGTGTGTGCGTGCGCATATGTGTGTGCGTGCTGTGTGTGTGTGTGTATGTGTATGTGCTGTGTGTGTGCGTGCGTGAGTGTGTGTGTGTGTGTGTGTGTATGCGTGTGTGCGTGTGTATGCGTGCGTGTGTATGCGTGAGTGTGCGTGTATTTGTGTGTGCTGTGTGTGTGTGTGTGTGTGTGCGTGCGTGAGTGTGTGTATGTGCGTGTATGTGTGTGTGCGTGTATGTGTGTGTGCTGTGTGTGTGTGTGCGTGTGTGTGCATGTGTGTGTGCTGTGAGTGTGTGCGTGCGTGAGTGTGTGTATGTGTGTGTGTGCGTATGTACCCATCACTATGAATATAGTTCAAGTGTAAGCAGCTCTTAGGTGTTTGAACAGTTGTGACAGATTGTATTGTATTTTGTATGACCCCTGTTTTCTAGGCCCAAGTAGATAATGGTGGTGAACTCAGCTTCAGTTAAGACACATGAATAATCAATGTCAATGTCAATACTCACATTTTCCAAGTCCAGGTCTGATCCAGCACTCTCCACCATGATCCACACTGTAGGAATAAGCAGAGGAATGATGAGGATGATGCAATGAGACGTCACCAGTTTTGGGCTTTATGTGTTTGTTAGTTACAGGTAGATTGCAGGATTATGTAAAAACTACCAGACCTATTTTCCCGTGGAAGGGTGACTGTAGCATGAGCCAAGGAAGAACCCATTCAATTAGAGAGAGCGGATCTGAATCACGGGGATGATCCAAATTCATTGAAAAATCATTTTTCACTTTTGTTGACCACGACAGAGAGACCAGACCAGCACCTACGGGTACTTTGCCATGTTTAATACATCCATGGCTGTTTAACCCTGTATTTTCTGCGGGTATTAGGACCAAAATAATCTAATCATGGCATGAAGGCAAAGATCAACTGCTTTGAATTAGCTAGTTATGCTCATAGCTAGCCAGATGACTGCTGTCGGTCCTGTCATATGTAGCTATCTAGGTAGCTGAAATACATCAGAGAGCAGAGCTGAAGAGCCCCTGTTGGACCAACCCCAGCTGATGCACCACCAGTATATTGTTGACATTTGTCTCCTCTAGGTTCTCTAATGCTACTGCACATGCTGACAACATGCATCATGGGTGGAGGTCTGCACTCTCAAAGTGCCCTTCTGGTTATAGGGTGATTTGTGTCTGTTCTGTCAAGAGACTCGTAGGCTGTGAAAGTTGAGACCATCTAGTTCAGAGAGGGGGGCTACATAAGAGACACTGGGTGATTTTCTTCCACTTGATTTAAAACTCTCTCCTTACTTGAGTTTCTCCAGTCTCCAGTGTGGATCCTCCAGTCCAGCAGAGAGCAGCTTCACTCCTGAGTCTCCTGGGTGATTGAAGCTCAGGTCCAGCTCTCTCAGGTGGGCGGGGTTTGACCTCATAGCTGAGGCTAGAGAGACACAGCCTTCCTCTGTGACCATGCAGCCCGACAGACTGTAGAAACAGATCGATACAAACACATTACTACCCTCTGCTGGTGAAAAGAGAGAGTTGAAGGATTATATTCCATCTTCCTACAGACAAATATTTGAACATTGGATCTGCCCTGGTTCACACATTGTCAGATTCTTGAATACAAAGTGATCTTTTTTTGTCAGTCAATATTTTTGATATGCTTTCTCTTCCTTGTAACCCATGCTAAATAAGAATGCTCTGAGACTCCAGGTTTATTATAGAAATGGAAAAGCCTGGTCTCTGTAGTACTGAGACATTCCAATCCAACCAATGAAACTCCTCATGAGAGTTCAGGTAGGTTTACACTGTAGTTTATCTGTAGTTACTGTAGTTTAGCTGTTTCTAGTGGGAACATTCAGCTGATCATCTGCTATGATTGTAACAGTTCATAATATCTCCCATCATGTCATTCATAAGAGTCTCATTCCAAAGATGAGAAACTCTGGTTTAAAAAGCTCTGGCAGCATTTCTCTGTTAGTCTGCATCCATTCAGTCCGTAGGGAGATGATGAGGATGATGAAGATCACCAAACTGGTTCATTTGCAATGAACACATGATGTATAAGGAGAGATGTCCTGTCTATGCAGTCCCCTGGAGCAGACAGGTTCAGAGGCAGGGTTCTGAAGGAGTTTGCTGTACAGCTGGGAGTCCAGCTCACCCAGCTATTCCAGCTGTTTTAAACACAGGCTTTGTCTCAGCAGCTTCCCACCATCATCCCCTCATGCCAAGACTATGAACGATGGACCCTGAATCAGACCCATGGATAATGGACAGTGGATCATGGATCATCTCAATCCAGCTCACCCAGAATCTCCAGCCTGTCCCTTTTCCCTTGACTACCCTGCAACCTATCACCCCCGACTACACACACACACACACACACACACACACACACACACTATAACCGATACTTAAAGGAAAATGCTCGTTTTTGACAACCTGGACCTTATTTACGACATCTTATAAGAAGTTTGACTCACCGAGATCACTTTTGTGTTGTTCGGAGGCCTGTAGAAGAAATGTAAAATCCAGCGCGAGCCAGTATATCCATGTAATCGCGTCGGACGGGGCAACGGGAATGCAGTTTCTCAAAATCTATTTTCGGCCGCTAAACGGTTGTTTTCATCAATCAGATTGGATGAATCGACAGTTGAGATTCCTCAACGCGAGGCATTGTAGTGGTTTTCAAATACGAGGTCTTTAGCCTCTGTAATATGATCTTTACACGCCTCTCCCCCACTTGCTCCAGCACGCATGCGCACAGGCCAGCGCGCAGACTGGCTATTCTCCAGCTCACATTCTCTGCGCTACGATCGTTGTTGGTGCCGAGAATATTGTCGTCGTCATTCGTCAGCAACAAGCCGATCGTAGCGCAGAGAATGTGAGCCGGAGAATAGCCAGTCTGCGCGCTGGCCTGTGCGCATGCGTGCTGGAGCAAGTGGGGGAGAGGCGTGTAAAGATCATATTACAGAGGCTAAAGACCTCGTATTTGAAAACCACTACAATGCCTCGCGTTGAGGAATCTCAACTGTCGATTCATCCAATCTGATTGATGAAAACAACCGTTTAGCGGCCGAAAATGGATTTTGAGAAACTGCATTCCCGTTGCCCCGTCCGACGCGATTACATGGATATACTGGCTCGCGCTGGATTTTACATTTCTTCTACAGGCCTCCGAACAACACAAAAGTGATCTCGGTGAGTCAAACTTCTTATAAGATGTCGTAAATAAGGTCCAGGTTGTCAAAAACGAGCATTTTCCTTTAAACAATGTTACACAAACACAACAGTACTTTAACAATGTTATTATTATCAAGGGATAGGATAGGCTGTTTCTGAGCCAGGGAGAGCACATTTGGAGTTTGTGTGTTAAATAATTGTCTGTTCAAAGTTATCTTTAGAGTGCATTACACGAACGCCAGACTGGCAAAAATATACCCAGAGACTGATGACACCTGTAATCGGTGCAAGCAATCACCTGCTAATCACACACACACAGGTTCTGGTCCTGCCATGAGTTGACAGATTTCTGGCGCGAAATTTACGGTACACTCAGTACTCGACACAGACCTCAGACCCGACCCACTCACTGCCATATTTGGGATCTCTACACACATAACACCCACTCTCTCATCAGCAAAGCAGCGAGTGCTGGCTCTCACCTCCTTGCTAGCTAGACGTCTCATCCTTTTCAAACGGAAACAACCCCGCCCCCCCACCCACACAGTAGCTGGTTGAAAGAGGTTCTTAATCACATAACGCTGGAGAAGATAAGAATCTCAATCACTAACTCCAAACTTTCATCTGACAAGACATGGAAGCCCTTTATTGACTATTTGAACAATACTACTATCCCCCCAGATGACTAGATGCTGACCCCCCCCCCCCCCCCTCCTCTACCTCATCTACCCCCCTTCCCTTTTCTGTACTGTTTGGTTTTGTGTGTCTGTCTCGTCTTTATTTACAGTTTATCATTCATTTATTTACTACATCCCTGCTTTCAGTATTGTTAAGTGCTTTGTCAGGGTTTGGATATGTGGGCAGGAAAGTGGGTGAGTAGGGTTTCGTGTTTTTGTCCTTTTGCTTAAAATCAATAAAAATAATTTTGAAAGAAAGACAAATAATTGCCAGTTTGTGCATCCTTCGTGGCACACTCTATTATCAAGGGATATGATGTGATATGAGGCCAGTGGCATAATGTAGTTATGATGGGCCCCAGTGTGAGCTTATTATGATGGGCCCTATTAGTGCACACTACTTGAAGCACACACAGCACACACACTGTAGTCTATACACATTTTAACAACAGTGTGCTGTTGAATTAGCTAGCCTACGTTGGCTATTGTACTGGCGAAGTGGAGGTCAGAAAGCTATCAGAACCATGCACTCATGCAGTAACAAACAGAGGCTCAATCAAATCAAGTCAACTTTACATAACTATGGCTGGGAAGGTTTAGGCAAAAACAACAACACATCAGCAAGGAAGTTGCTACTGTAGAAAACTCGCCTAAATAGTTGGGCTGTGGATAAGAGCTAACGATAAGTTTACTATTGACATCGATAACATTTCTGCACTCAGTTCCAAGGCTTGTTGCTGTCGGCTTCACACAACAGAGATGCCTTCATTAGCTGATCTTAGCTAATATTCTTAAAAACATCTGAAAAACATGTTGGCTACACAATGAAACCTCACTCCATGATACCAACCTGCAGGGGCACGGCCTACCCCAAATCCCCTTGAGAAACACTTGTAGACTAACATTACTCACCTATTTGAATGGCATTCCACTATTCTTGCATTGAGCAAAATCGTAGACAATGTCCTTAATATTCAACTCTTGGACTCTTAATTAAGCCTACCATAATGTATATATAACGTTGTGAAATGTACAGTACATCTAACAATAGCCTAATGTTATTGTTTGGACTTAATGTCAATCAATTAAGGTTCATATTTTTGAATGTTTGTCACTCAATTGAGGTTCAAATAGTAAATGGACTGCACTAATATAGCGCTTTTCCACCTTAGCGGCACTCAAAGCGCTTTACAATGGCCTCTCATTCACCCATTCCCACACACACATTCACACACCAATGGTGGTAGTTGCCATGCAAGGTGCTAGTCTGCTCATTGGGAGCAATTTGGGGTTAGGTGTCTTGCTCAAGGACACTTCGACATGTGGACAGTCGGAGCTGGGATTCGAACCACTGACCCTTCGATCATTGAACGACCCGCTCTACCAACTGAGCTACAGCCGCCCCGTCAACAGTTCACCTTTTGCGCCTAGTGAACCATACCGTCTTGTGTCTGATCAAATAGAGACTTAACATTGGACAAGAACATACAGTATTACCCAGCAATCATCATTGCACATCTGTGTATGACAAAAATATGACACGTTTATTAATTGAATCGTTTTAAGTGTATTTGTTTATGTAGAATCAGTGGCGATTTTACATTAGGGGCAGGTGGGGCAGTGCCCCACCAGAGGTGGCGCTGTTGTGCAAGATGCATCTTAGCCTACAACTGTGTTTCGGAAAAATCTAATTTATAATTAATACAAAATAGTGATTCAGTGGTTAAAATAGCATGTATAAATATAATAAACCTGACTGACACTATGTATAGTGCTGTTTTGCAGTAATTCCCTTTGTATGAGCGTGTCACAGACTGCTCTGACTCGGCAGAGGGGCACCGAAGCGTTCTCCCCTACTGTTGCTATAGCGACAATGTGAGCGTGGTCGGGAGTAATGTGAAAAAATATCACGCAGATTTCATTGGGTGGAGGGGCAGAAAAGTCTCTGCCCCTACGAAATCTACCTGGCAACAGGTTTAGCGAGGGAATAATAAAACAACGTTGATCAAAGTTGAACTACTGGGTCACCGTCATTGTCGATGTCGATCTACGTTAGCCAATGCTGCTAGCTAAAATTTTGTAGAGATTTAAAGTGTTTTCAGGTGCAACAAAAATGAATAGTGTAGATTATTTGTTGAATGTGCGGTTTAGTACATTGAAACTGGAAGAGAAACTGGAAATAAAACGTTTAGGGCCACACCGACCAGAAGAATTGGTGCTGCTTCAGGCTGGAGAAAAGCTAACCCGTACCTTCAAACAGGAATGGTTTGAAAAAAAGAAGTGGCTAACTGCTAGCACCTCGAAAAGTGCGCTGTTCTGTTTCCCGTGTATTCTTTTTGGTGGAGACTCTGTTTGGGCATCGTCTGGATTCAAAGACATTAAACATCTTTCAGAAAGAACAGCGAAGCATGAAAGCTCTGCGTCCCATCTGAGCTGTGCCATGAAGCTGGGTTTACTGGGGCAGCTCAACATCCAGGCACAGTTAGATGATGCGTTTCGCCGTTCCATCGCGGAGCACAACAAACAGACCGAGGAGAATCGGTATGTTCTGGGGAGGCTGATCACTTGTATCAAACTCTGTGGGAAGTGTGAAATGGGTTTGCGTGGTCACGACGAGTCAGCGAACTCACTGAACCCAGGCATTTTTCGGTGCATTTTTGAGATGATGTGTGAGGGGGACACCCGGCTAAAACGACACTATGACGCGCAACCTTACTTCAAGGGAACATCTAGCACCATACAGAACGAACTCCTGGATTGCATGCATGAGGTTTATAGGGAGGAAGTGGCCGCACAATTGAGAGAGACCCAGTTTGTCGCTGTCATGGCAGACGAGACTACCGATATATCATGCAAATCCCAAATGGTCATAGTGCTGAGATACATGGTAGACAACACTGTCACGGAGCGATTCCTAATGTTAATGGAAGTGAAGGATAAAACTGCCATCGGCCTCTCCAACGTGATCATACAGACCCTTGAGCCGCTGGGACTGAACAACAAGCTAATCGCACAAACGTACGATGGAGCAGCTGTGATGAGCGGTAGTGTAGGCGGCGTGCAAACACTAATGAAGGTGACCTACCCAAACGCAATATTTGTACATTGCTACGCCCACCAGTTAAACCTAACCCTGCAGCAAGTATGTGCATCCAGAATCAGTGAGCTGAAGGTGTTTTTTGCGGATTTAGCGGGTTTTGCCACTTTCTTTTCCATTTCGCCTAAAAGAACGGCTGCTCTGGCAGAGACATCAGACAGGCGAATCCCGCGACCACCCGGCACACGCTGGAACTTTAAAAGCAGGACTGTTAATGTGGTGTGGGAGAACCGAGGAGAGATACTGGAGTGTTTGGACAACATTCGCACTCAACCGGGATGGGACAGGGTGAGCATCAGCGAGGCGTACGGCCTGTCCATGCACTTGCGGGACCACACGTTTCTCCAGCTGCTGCAGTTCTTTGCTGAAGTCATGCCAGAAGTGGATGTTCTGTATAGTGTGCTACAGAAAAGAGAGATTGATGCATCTGGCGTGAATCGTGCAGTGGAGAGCTTCAAAGTGAATGTGAGAGAAGTGAGAGAGAGAGCAGATGAGATCGCTACCCAAGCTGGCGAGGGCACAGCTAAGCGCAGGAAAACAAACACGGCTGCAGTGATGAAGGAGGCCTGTGACACCATGGTGGCTCAAGTGGAGGACCGGTTCTCTAAAAGTGACCATCTTATTGCAGCACAGCTGGTGGACTGCTCACTGTTCCCCAAGTTCGTACAGTCATTCCCACTGGCTCAACTCAGCTGTGCTATCAAGCTCTGGCCCACAGCCCTTAACAAGAAGGAGAAGTTGCAAACAGAGCTGGCTACTCTCTATCGACACACTGAGCTGCATACAGGAAAATCAGCACTGACTCTATTCCAGACCATTCACGAGAACAACCTGCAAGAGGCCTTGTCTGAAACCTGCACCCTGCTGAAGATCATCATCACAACTCCCATGACCTCCGCCGAGGCAGAGAGGAACTTTTCAACATTAAAGAGAATCAAAACATTCGCAAGAAACACAATGGGACAACAGCGACTGAACGCCCTGGCTATGCTTTCCATTGAAAACCCGTTCATCCAGGGACAAATTGACTTCAACAGTAAAGTCATCGAGAGGTTTGCGCACGCAAAGAACCGCCGCGCTACCTTCCTATTCAAGTGAGCTGCATTGGTGAGTTCATCTTTGTGCGTGAGTGTGTGTGTGCGCGCGCGCATATCGGTTCGTATGGCGATTCTGTTGCACCTCTGATAGCATAGTTTGTTGGACATGATGACTAATGTGGACAGTGCGCCGTCACTGTAGTAGACTATTTGGCTGTGATATAAGTGGAGTACTAGGTTATGCGTAGTGCCCAGGTCTGATGGGCGCACTTGTCACTTTCAGAACCCTGGACCGGGCATGCGCTCTCTTATGGGTCTAATTAGCCCTCTGCGTGTGTTAATGTGTCGTTATCTTTGTGTGTTGTAGCCTCTGCTCTGATGTACCTACCGTAGACTAATTGGCTACCTTTAGTTCTTGTGATGGTGACGTAATATAAAACTGCCCCTCCAGAAATGCCATGCTAAAATCGCCACTGTGTAGAATAAGCATATAATGCTGTTATTGAGTAAGACTTCTGCAGACTATTTTCTGGAGAAAAAAACATGAGGGGGGATGCCTTTTAGAGGGTATACATAGCAAATTACACTTTAATTTGAGTTCACGCTGCAGGCGTGATTCTGAAGTGGTAACTCACCCGTTCTCCACCTAAAACCTGGTTGGAGGCCCTGCTCTCTCTACGGGCCCTCTCACCCCACAGGCCCCAGTGCAACCGCACTGCCTGCAGTCTATATTTACCCCCTGTGAGAGGCTGTTTCTGAGCCAGGGAGGGAACACGCTTGGGGTTTCTAACAGCACAGCTAATGCTCAGCCGATAGCACCAAGCTAAAGCAGAAACAAGCTTGGTTGAATAGACCATTTCCGTTGAATTTGCACTTCCCCATGTTGTCGCTAGCTAGCAGACAGTGAGAGGCTCTGAGCATCCTGGACGCAAACAAAACCAGATGCAACCTACAAAACCGGATGACCAGTAGGCTACCCACAGTACCAGATGAGCAGTAGGCTACCCACAGTACCAGATGACCAGTAGGCTACCCACAGTACCGGATGACCAGTAGGCTACCCACAGTACCAGATGACCAGTAGACTACCCACAGTACCAGATGACCAGTAGGCTACCCACAGTACCAGATGACCAGTAGGCTACCCACAGTACCAGATGACCAGTAGGCTACCCACAGTACCGGATGACCAGTAGGCTACCCACAGTACCAGATGACCAGTAGGCTACCCACAGTACCGGATGACCAGTAGGCTACCCACAGTACCAGATGACCAGTAGACTACCCACAGTACCAGATGACCAGTAGGCTACCCACAGTACCGGATGACCAGTAGGCTACCCACAGTACCGGATGACAGTTTTGAAGAGGCGAGCTCTAGACAGGATCTGAATCTGATAGTGAATGGAAACCTGACGCGAGGTTATGTTCCAACAAAGGTCCCCCCTCCATGTCGATAGTCAAACTTTAGCTATGGTATGTGGGAGGCTATAGGTTTGATAGGTTTTACAGTTTATGAAGAAATCAGAGTGATGGACTTCAAAATTCCTGCAAGGTCAGAGCGTATGAAAGTTGTCTTACTTGGGACTACATTCACGTGGTGGTTTTACACTGATATGGCTGATTTGTTATGATTTTTTAAAGTTTTAAACTTTAGACTGTTGCTGTAGCGCCACCTTCAGGTTTATTGACCTACAATGCAGGTTGAGGACTTTGGGTATAGTACTGGAGCTATGTGCAAAGTTTGGTGATTTTTTGTCCACGGGAAGTTAGACTTCAGTGGAAGATGGATAATAATAATAATAATAATAATAGTAGTAATAATAATAATAATAATAATAATATAGGCAAATACAATAGGGTTCCGGCAACTACGCTGCCTGGCCCCTAATAAAGTTCAAAGTACAAATTTAGTTCTGTGGCTCAGGAGGTAGAGCAGATCATCCAATGACCGTAGGGTCGGCGGTTCAAATCCCGGCTCCTCCTGTCCACATGTCCAAGTGTCCTTGCGCAAGAACCCCAAATTGCTCCCAATGAGCAGGCTAGCATCTTGCAAGGCAGCTACTGACATTGGTGTGTGGATGTGTGTATGAATGGTTTAATGAGAGGCCATTGTAAAGTGCTTTGGATATAAAGTGCTATATAAGTGCAGTCAATTCAACATTATTAACCCATTTAATGCAACGTAGGCTACCAATGATACTGCTCACATTTACAAAGGAAATGAGCAAAAGGGCAGCAGCCCCACCAGTTACACAACTATTTGATGAGCTGAATTAGCTACTAGCATATATCCTACTCCTACCTGACGCAGTGGTAAGAATAAAACAGTTCACATACAGAGACGAGTCACATCTCCAATTGAATCCATTCCGCTTTCATTGCATGAGAACAGCCAAGTCTCTGAAAATCCATAGCAGGTTTTGCTCGTTACCCTGCTGCGGTTACCTTGCAGTGAGAGAAACACAGCAGACAAACAGCTGAGTGATCGCCCAAGAGTGGTAGGAAAAATAAATGTAATTTGAGAGATTAGAAAAGTGGGGGGGTAAAGCCTATATTTTGAAATGTGAGGGGGATATGTTCCTGGGCTTTACGACTGCAGGTAGGCTACTTTTGGGGGTTTCAGTTGATCTTCTCTATGGAGGTTTGTGGCTGGCACGCACTTCCACACAGCACTGTGGCAACTTGGCTTTTTCCAAACAGCAGGTCCCAGACTGGGCTTGCGCTGAACAGTGAGTAGTGAACTGAGTTTGAACTCAGTTTCGCTTGCTGCTTTTTAACTGACTGTCAATGCCCGCGCATACAGATCCAAACATACATCCACAGTATCAGATTCTCACGCTCCACTGGCTCAATCCCAATGTCCACACTCACAGACTCACAGATTTATTATCTTTCTATGTAAGTCGCTTCAGGCTCTTGACCCCTTCCCCAAAATCAGATCTGCACGAATCACGTAGGTGACCTATTTTGGATTCAAAACAGCAAATTTCACCGAAAAGTGACAATTGTGCATGTCTGGATAAGGAAGGAGCAGTCACTGTCCACATACTCTATGTCAACACCCTGACCTCCCGGATGGAAGAGAGCTCCTTGGAGCTGAATGTCTCCGAGACTAAAGAAGTGTTCTGCAGGGGGAGCCTCATACCTGACGCCCCAAATGTTCTTCCTCTAGCCCCGAACCTTTTTAGTCCCCCCAAAAACAAAAACACTAGGGAGAAAATAGACACCAAACAGTTCCTTAGAAAACACAAACCCCAACCTCACACATGAGGGCTGTAACAGCACAAACAGAGGAACAAGACGTGCACAAACAGAAAACACATGAACCACCGTCTCCACCTCACCACAGTATGGGCCCCCCTCCCCCACCCCGGGGTCAAGCCCGACCTGAAAGCGCTCGGTCATCAGGGCAGGACTCTCCACTGCAAGACCCCTGTCCTTTTAGGGATGGGGGGCTTATACAGCACCCGCCACCTAAACCTCACACTGCTCCCCCCCACCTAGAACCCCCTGCCACTGGTGGAACCCAACCCCCTGCAAGACCCCAACGTTCCTCGCCTTCACACATGCCTCATACAGAGCCCTCCCCCTCACCTGTCTGAGGTCACCAGGGTCATATAGAGCCCTCCCCCTCACCTGTCTGAGGTCACCAGGGTCATACAGAGCCCTCCCCATCACCGGTCTGAGGTCACCAGGGTCATACAGAGCCCTCCCCCTCACCTGTCTGAGGTCACCAGGGTCATACAGAGCGTGTGTGTATGTATGTGTATGTATATATATATATATATGTTACGGTCAATGTGAGAAAACGGGGAATGTGAGCTTTTCCCGGTTAATGTGCACATTCCCCGACCTCGCGGGGAATGTAGGAGAAACATGTGCATTTCTCACATCTCCCGGGTAATGTGCACATTCCCCGACCTTGCGGGAGATGTGAGAAATTGGTTAGTATTTCTCACATGTGCACATTAACCGGGAAATGCTTACAATTCCCGACCTTGCGGTAAATCTAGGAAAGCGCAACCGTATGCAAAACCTCTGTGCAGCCGGGTGGTGGGAGAGGGCTTATGTGACGCCTCGGAGGATGTGCACCATAAGAAGGCCCCCACGGTAGTTGGGCTAACGTTACTGGCGCACACCTGGGAGAGATTTTTCATCTTTTCGTCCGTCTTTCGGCTAGCTAACGTGTAGGGTTCCTTTGGAGGTTCCCACCTTCCTGTTGTTGCAATGTTCCTTTTGCGTTTGTTAACTTGATCACCAGTGTAGGCCTATCCTCCTCATACTACTCACACTGTGTGCAGCATGGGCTATATTACTGTTCAAGGTCCCCACAGACTGTTATTACCTGTAGGGGAGGACCGGGACGAATGAAACACTTTTTGGTTTGATCAGATTTACACAGAAATTAATAAAGATGGAGATAAAAAATGTTGATGACAAACAACTTGTACATGTCCTTTATTAGTTGTAAGTTTCGTTCTGTGGTGTAACAGTTCAATTCAAGACGAATGAACAGAAGATGTGAATGTTTCTCTTGTCCCTGCCGTGCGGGGTGAGTAAACAGAGGAGTGGGACGAGTTAAACAGTGAGATTGTTTTGCTTATTGTGTTGCGTAGCCTCGCGGCTTGTAGGCTAATTATCTTAACTTTCAACACATGTATAGTTAGACCCAATTTAATGTTTCCATTAATGCAATTGATGCTATGTATTCAAAAACCATGGGCAAAATGTCAAGCGCCTCTCGTTCTAAGCGCACGAGCCCTCTCCCACCACCCGGCTGCGCAGAGGTTTTGCATACGGTTGGACTTTGCTAGATTTACCGCAAGGTCAGGAATTGTAAGCATTTCCTGGTTAATGTGCACAATCCCTGACCGTGCGGGAAATACTAACCAATTTCTCACATCTCCTTTGAGGTCGGGGAATGTGCACATTAACCGGGAAAAGCTCACATTCCCCGTTTTCTCACATTCACTGTAACATATATATTTCTTACGTTTTATTTTAATTTAATTTAGTTTAATTTAGTTTTATTTTGTTATTTTAATGTATATATCATATCTCTCCGGTTAATACTCCATTGGATTGCATTGGCAAATGTAACATTTTATGTAATGAATGTGTGTATGTATGTCATATGTATGTATATGTACATAATTGTGTATTATTATTCTGCTTTGGCAACAACGGTTTATTACCATTCATGCCAATAAAGCTTATTTGATTTGACAGACATGGGTAGAGAGAGTGAGTGAGTGAGTGAGTGAGTGAGTGAGTGAGTGAGTGAGTGAGTGAGTGAGTGAGTGAGTGACAGACATGGGTAGAGAGTGAGTGAGAGAGAGAGTGTGAGAGAGAGAGAGAGAGAGAGAGAGAGAGAGAGAGAGTGAGTGAGTGAGTGAGTGAGTGAGTGAGGGGGAGAGAGAGAGAGAGTGAGTGAGTGAGTGAGTGAGTGAGTGAGTGAGTGAGTGTGAGTGAGTGAGTGAGTGGGAGAGAGAGAGAGAGTGAGTGAGTGAGTGAGTGAGTGAGTGCTAGCCTTGACAAGAAATAACACACTGCCCCAATCTTCCATCTGCTTTCACCTTGGCCAGCCCATCTCAGCCCAGCCTAACCCAGTCCAGTCCAGCCTAACCCAGGCCAGCCTAACCCAGCCCAGTCCAGCCTAACCCAGTCCAGCCTAGCCTTAATGTATATTTAATGGACTATAACGTTTTTCTTCTTATATTAGACTAGGGTGCCTTGGGATTTTAAGTACGTATGAAGGGTGCCGTGACTGAAAGAAAGGTTTAGAAACGCTGGTATATATGGTGTGGCTCTTGGTGGTACCACAGTCATTGTTGTGTCTCTTAGTCTCTGACTGGTTGGCCACCCCTGCCCTAATGATTTGGGATCCTAGCAGCGCCCCTGTCTTGTTCCTAATCTACATTTGTATTTAGTCTTGATTGTGTCTTTGTTCCTTCAATAAAGGACCCACCCACCACCTACAGTCTGTATAATATATTATTATATTATACATATTATGTCTGTATGTATGCTTTGAGATGATAGTCCCGATTTTGTCAACTCTACTGTATGTACTGTAGTCCAAAGATAATTTCTCAAGTTGAATGTTGATGCTCAAAACATCCCTCTTCAAGGACAAAGATGTACAATTACTTAGACATTTAAATCCCATCATTTAGCATTTGAATATGCTCAGGGATACAGACCTCAGTTTCTCCAGTTTGCAGTGTGGACTCCCCAGTCCAGCAGAGAGCAGCTTCACTCCTGAATCCTGCAGGTCATTGTTACTCAGGTCTAACTCTCTCAGGTGGGAGGAGTTTGAGCTGAGAGATGAGGCCAGCAGAGAACAGCATGTCTCTGTTAATCTGCATCCTCTCAGGCTGAGGAGACAAGGACAAGTATTAGCAAACATTTTCACCAGTAATCAGTGTATTGACAAAGCGTGTTTTCATTGGCAGGCAAAGCATTTTTTCTGACTAAAGGCGTGACTTCACTCTTCACTTCAGCCTTCTGACAAACACTGCTACACTAGTGGTGAAAAGGAGGCATGTCAGCTATATTGTCTTCCTCTCTCAGACTGAATTATAAACAGAGTGACTCATTCTGGAGCTAGGAGAGAGAGTGCTGCTGCATCTAATATGTTTTAGTCATGAGCAGGTTTTTAATTCCTCTAATGAATACTCAGCATCCATAGAAATGTATGTAAGGCCTTTCCTGATTGGCTGGACACTATGGACCTGAGTCAGCTTGGAGGGTGCTAAGGCTCTTTGGACAGGACATGTACATTTACCAACATGCTATAGCCTACTTACTACTTGATACTTCATCATGTACACCTGGGCATGTTTTACACATCTAGGCATGCTAAGGAGTCAACTTTTATACACTTTGTTTATTTGCACTCTTGTGTATTGGGATTTTGTGTATATTTTGTACCCAATTTACATTTGTATTTCATCTTGATTGTGTCTTTGTTCCTTCAATAAAGGACCCACCCACCACCTACAGTCTGTATATGTCTGTATGTATGCTTTGAGATGATAGTCCCTATTTTGTCAACTCTACTGTATGTACTGTAGTCCAAAGATAATTTCTCAACTTGAATGTTGATGCTCAAAACATCCCTCTTCAAGGACAGAGATGTACAATTACTTAGACATTTAAATCCCATCATTTAACATGTGAATATGCTCAGGGATACAGACCTCAGTTTCTCCAGTTTGCAGTGTGGACTCCCCAGTCCAGCAGAGAGCAGCTTCACTCCTGAATCCTGCAGGTCATTGTTACTCAGGTCTAACTCTCTCAGGTGGGAGGAGTTTGAGCTGAGAGATGAGGCCAGCAGAGAACAGCATGTCCCTGTTAATCTGCATCCTCTCAGGCTGAGGAGACAAGGACAAGTATTAGCAAACATCTTCACCAGTAATCAGTGTATTGACAAAGCGTGTTTTCATTGGCAGGCAAAACATTTTTTCTGACTAAAGGCGTAACTTCACTCTTCACTTCAGCCTTCTGACAAACACTGCTACACTAGTGGTGAAAAGGAGGCATGTCAGCTATATTGTCTTCCTCTCTCAGACTGAATTATAAACAGAGTGACTCATTCTGGAGCTAGGAGAGAGAGTGCTGCTGCATCTAATATGTTTTAGTCATGAGCAGGTTTTTAATTCCTCTAATGCAGGCATTCCCAAACTGTGAGGCGGGCCTCCCCCAGGGGGCCCCAAAGAAAGTCAGGGGAGGCGCGGAGGGAGGGTTAGAAAAAAAAGAAGGAAAAACATGTTATTTATTTTTTAAATGTCTATGGTTTTTATGAATGAAACCTGATTTTAAAGGTCAGAAGATTGAAATAAATAATGTGAGAGATACTATACTATTATACTAAATGTGTGGATAGTGCAGAGAGAGCCTCCCCCCGTAGGCATGAATATATTGTGCGAAAACTTCATAACGTTAACTAGCAGCAGGTGCCACCGAGCTAACTTAGCTGTGTAACGTTATGGGCTAGCTGACGCTGCCTTGCAAAATGGAGACATTTGGGGGGTTGGGGGGGCGTGGGTGTGTCACTGTTTTCAGAGGGGAGGCCCACATTGATGGAGTTTGGGAACCCATGCTCTAATGAATACTCAGCATCCAATCAGCGTCCTGATTGGATGGACACTATGGACCTGAGTCAGCTTGGAGGGTGCTAAGGCTCTTTGGACAGGACATGTACATTTACCAACATGCTATAGCCTACTTACTACTTGATACTTCATCATGTACACCTGGGCATGTTTTACACATCTAGGCATGCTAAGGAATAAACTTTTATACACTTTGTTTATTTGCACTCTTGTGTATTGGGATTGTGTGTATATTTTGTACCCAATTTACATTTGTATTTCATCTTGATTGTGTCTTTGTTCCTTCAATAAAGGACCCACCCACCACCTACAGTCTGTATATGTCTGTATGTATGCTTTGAGATGATAGTCCCTATATTGTCAACTCTACTGTATGTACTGTAGTCCAAAGATAATTTCTCAACTTGAATGTTGATGCTCAAAACATCCCTCTTCAAGGACAGAGATGTACAATTACTTAGACATTTAAATCCCATCATTTAACATGTGAATATGCTCAGGGATACAGACCTCAGTTTCTCCAGTTTGCAGTGTGGACTCCCCAGTCCAGCAGAGAGCAGCTTCACTCCTGAATCCTGCAGGTCATTGTTACTCAGGTCTAACTCTCTCAGGTGGGAGGGGTTTGAGCTGAGCGATGAGGCCACCACTTCATATGAGGCTTCGTTGAGGTCACATCCAGAGAGTCTGAAATTACAAAGTAAACATGTATGACTTTTTGTTCCTTAATGACATTCTTATCTTAATAATATGATTTGTATAATATACATGTTATATGTAGCCTAAGGCTTAATAAAGGGTACCCAGCTTTCAATAACTCGTAGGCTACCTCATCTCTGGCCAGTGACCTACTGTACAACATTCCTAGCCTATAAACCAATACGCCAACCTCAAGAGGAGAAGCTTCTCAAACTTTTAATTTGATAGCCTACAGTATACAGCATGTTATATTTTGATACGGGGGAAATGAAAACACTAAAATGACAGGTTTTAAGCTCACTGTTGATGAACAGGCCTAGAAGATGATAGAACAGTCAGCTCTCAGCCCGCTGCATGCTGTAGGCTACATGGACCAATACAGAATATAGTCACTACTGATCACTTTTCAATCATGTGTAGGAGCCTAAATGAAATTAAAATTGAAATTAAAGTCCTATGTTGCAAAAAAGGGCATTTTTAACTTGTGGCCATCCACAATGATATGAATCGATAACTGACGCTGCTTCTAGGTGATGTATCCGTTGGTAGCATACGATTTAGAGAAATCAGGAGTAGGCTAGTTTGGGCTAGTTTGCTGCACCACAACAGAGGTGACTGCATTTGCACCTTTTCCAGAATAATAACGAGGAATGAGGGTAGGAAAAATATCTGTTTCCATGGCATTTGTGCTTTCAGAATAACGGATTCAGGTTCACACCTTATGGGCCTCTATACATAGATTACACTTGACCAGTATTTTGTCCTTGATCTTGAGGAGGGAGAAATAGTGTCGGTGTTTCCATGGCACAGAGCTCCCGTTGTCAGAGCCATAGACAGAGCTGCCAGCCGTGTAGCGAGGGATTGTTGATGCATTGCGCACGGGTACTTTCTAACGTGTTACTCCTCACTGGTTGTATGTATGGTGCAATGTGAGGAGGTGGAAACATGCCAAGCGCTGAGGTAGCAGTTTTTAAAAGTTATAGGGGGGTCAGCTCCAGCTGGTTCTGACCAGTTAAAGACCAGAAATCTATTTTAGAAGATCAGAGAATCGATGGGAGTAAGAATGCCTCACTGACTAAAACTCATTACACATAACATATAGGGGAGACACACAGAGCTCAGTAAAGAGCATTCGTGCAGAGCGAGGTGCACACGTGATCACACGCAACAACAGAGCAGCAGAGCACGGGAGAACACGAGAGCACTGAGAAACTACCACACAGCTCTCCCAGAGCACGGGAGAACACGAGAGCACTGAGAAACTACCACACAGCTCTCCCAGAGCACGGGAGAACACGAGAGCACTGAGAAACTACCACACAGCTCTCCCAGAGCACGGGAGAACACGAGAGCACTGAGAAACTACCACACAGCTCTCCCAGAGCACGGGAGAACACGAGAGCACTGAGAAACTACCACACAGCTCTCCCAGAGCACGGGAGAACACGAGAGCACTGAGAAACTACCACACAGCTCTCCCAGAGCACGGGAGAACACGAGAGCACTGAGAAACTACCACACAGCTCTCCCAGAGCACGGGAGAACACGAGAGCACTGAGAAACTACCACACAGCTCTCCCAGAGCACGGGAGAACACGAGAGCTGTGTAGGCAACTCCAAAAACCTTGGATGATAACAGAACTTAAATGAGCATTGTGTGGGGCTCATCAGTAGCTGGGATATATTTTGAGTCTGATACTTCTATATATTTGTTCTTTCCTCCCTCCTCTGACTAAAGGTAAATAACTGTGGGCCTGACAGAGCGGGGCGAGGCATTCAGTGAATTCATTCATTCTAGTGGTAGAGTTTCCTCCCAGAGACTGAGAGGTTGTGGGTTCAATCCCCGGCCGGGTCATACCAAAGACTAAAAACGGGACCCATTGCCTCCCTGCTTGGCACTCAGCATCAAGGGTTGGAATTGGGGGGCTACATCACCAAATGATTCCCGAGCGCAGCACCGCTGCTGCTCACTGCTCTCCCGGGAGATGGGTCAAATGCGGAGAACAATTTTCACACACTCAGGTGTGTGACAATCAGTGGGACTTTAACTTTAATCTGTTGTCAGCGGGCTAGACGTGTTTTCCAGATCTCCTGGTGGACGGCTTTAATGAGACACTGACCGATAGCATTCCTATATGATAGCATTCCTATATGATAGCATTCCTATATGATAGCATTCCTATATGATAGCATTCCTATATGATAGCATTCCTATATGATAGCATTCCTATATGATAGCATTCCTATATGACATGAAGAGTTAAGGAGTTGCGTGAAGCAGACATAAATATTTCTAGCCGACGGCAAGAAAAGTACTCTGCCTAAAATATCATGCTGTAGAGCATAGGCAAGTACTCTTTATATGTATAGTAAATTGTGTTTGTAACTTAATTGTGGCTCATTCAGTCATAAATTTAGAATAGTAGTAAATATTGTAGATGGATGAGGGACAAAGTAGTGAAGATGAGATCATTTCAATGGGGTTTTAGTAACAGAGGGAACTGTTTTAGTAAGGGGTTTTAGTAACACAGGGAACTGTTTTAGTAAGGGGTAAGGGGTTTTAGTAACACAGGGAACTGTTTTAGTAAGGGGTTTTAGTAACACAGGGAACTGTTTTAGTAAGGGGTAAGGGGTTTTAGTAACACAGGGAACTGTTTCAGTAAGGGGTAAGGGGTTTAAGTAACACAGGGAACTGTTTTAGTAAGGGGTAAGGGGTTTTAGTAACACAGGGACTTGTTTTAGTAAGGGGTAAGGGGTTTTAGTAACACAGGGAACTGTTTTAGTAAGGGGTAAGGGGGTTTAGTAACACAGGGAACTGTTTTAGTAAGGGGTAAGAGGTTTTAGTAACACAGGGAACTGTTTTAGTAAGGGGTAAGGGGTTTTAGTAACACAGTGAACTGTTTTAGTAAGGGGTTTTAGTAACACAGGGACTTGTTTTAGTAAGGGGTAAGGGGTTTTAGTAACACAGGGACTTGTTTTAGTAAGGGGTAAGAGGTTTTAGTAACACAGGGAACTGTTTTAGTAAGGGGTAAGGGGTTTTAGTAACACAGGGAACTGTTTTAGTAAGGGGTAAGGGGTTTAAGTAACACAGGGAACTGTTTTAGTAAGGGGTAAGGGGTTTTAGTAACACAGTGAACTGTTTTAGTAAGGGGTAAGGGGTTTTAGTAACACAGGGAACTGTTTTAGTAAGGGGTTTTAGTAACACAGGGAACTGTTTTAGTAAGGGGTAAGGGGTTTTAGTAACACAGGGAACTGTTTTAGTAAGGGGTTTTAGTAACACAGGGAACTGTTTTAGTAAGGGGTAAGGGGTTTTAGTAACACAGGGAACTGTTTTAGTAAGGGGTTTTAGTAACACAGGGAACTGTTTTAGTAAGGGGTAAGGGGTTTTAGTAACACAGGGAACTGTTTTAGTAAGGGGTAAGGGGTTTTAGTAACACAGGGAACTGTTTTAGTAAGGGGTAAGGGGGTTTAGTAACACAGGGAACTGTTTTAGTAAGGGGTAAGAGGTTTTAGTAACACAGGGAACTGTTTTAGTAAGGGGTAAGGGGTTTTAGTAACACAGTGAACTGTTTTAGTAAGGGGTTTTAGTAACACAGGGACTTGTTTTAGTAAGGGGTAAGGGGTTTTAGTAACACAGGGACTTGTTTTAGTAAGGGGTAAGGGGTTTTAGTAACACAGGGAACTGTTTTAGTAAGGGGTAAGGGGGTTTAGTAACACAGGGAACTGTTTTAGTAAGGGGTAAGAGGTTTTAGTAACACAGGGAACTGTTTTAGTAAGGGGTAAGGGGTTTTAGTAACACAGTGAACTGTTTTAGTAAGGGGTTTTAGTAACACAGGGACTTGTTTTAGTAAGGGGTAAGGGGTTTTAGTAACACAGGGACTTGTTTTAGTAAGGGGTAAGAGGTTTTAGTAACACAGGGAACTGTTTTAGTAAGGGGTAAGGGGTTTTAGTAACACAGGGAACTGTTTTAGTAAGGGGTAAGGGGTTTAAGTAACACAGGGAACTGTTTTAGTAAGGGGTAAGGGGTTTTAGTAACACAGTGAACTGTTTTAGTAAGGGGTAAGGGGTTTTAGTAACACAGGGAACTGTTTTAGTAAGGGGTTTTAGTAACACAGGGAACTGTTTTAGTAAGGGGTAAGGGGTTTTAGTAACACAGGGAACTGTTTTAGTAAGGGGTAAGGGGTTTAGCAACACAGGGAACTGTTTTAGTAAGGGGTAAGGGGTTTTAGTAACACAGGGAACTGTTTTAGTAAGGGGTAAGGGGTTTTAGTAACACATGGACTTGTTTTAGTAAGGGGTAAGGGGTTTTAGTAACACAGGGACTTGTTTTAGTAAGGGGTAAGGGGTTTTAGTAACACAGGGAACTGTTTTAGTAAGGGGTAATGGGTTTAAGTAACACAGGGAACTGTTTTAGTAAGGGGTAAGGGGTTTAAGTAACACAGGGAACTGTTTTAGTAAGGGATAAGGGGTTTAAGTAACACAGGGAACTGTTTTAGTAAGGGGTTTAAGTAACACAGGGAACTATTTTAGTAAGGGGTAAGGGGGTTTAGTAACACAGGGAACTGTTTTAGTAAGGGGTAAGGGGTTTTAGTAACACAGGGACTTGTTTTAGTAAGGGTAAGGGGGTTTAGTAACACAGGGAACTGTTTTAGTAAGGGGTAAGGGGTTTTAGTAACACAGGGAACTGTTTTAGTAAGGGGTAAGAGGTTTTAGTAACACAGGGAACTGTTTTAGTAAGGGGTAAGGGGTTTTAGTAACACAGGGAACTGTTTTAGTAAGGGGTAAGGGGTTTAAGTAACACAGGGAACTGTTTTAGTAAGGGGTAAGGGGTTTTAGTAACAGAGGGACTTGTTTTAGTAAGGGGTAAGGGGTTTTAGTAACACAGGGAACTGTTTTAGTAAGGGGTAAGGGGTTTTAGTAACACAGGGAACTGTTTTAGTAAGGGGTAAGGGGTTTTAGTAACAGGGAATTGTAACACATATCTGGTTAGAGTACACATACAGAGACAAGGAGGGCAGCTTTGAATTGCCCATTAGGCAGCTTTGTCCATTAGGACAATTCAAAGGACAGATCAGGGACCAATTCAAAGTGTTTAGCACCTTACTCAGCACTGTGCATTCTGTATATTGTATTTTATATTCATTTGTATCAGATTTTTTGTATTATTGTATTTTGTATCTATAATTGTATTTTTGTGTTTATAGTGTTATATCATGTTTTGTTTGGAGGGCTCCCTTCCAGAAGATACCTCTGGGTTAATGGGACAGACAAGGTTAAATAGATTGATCAAATTGTATAGAAAGATGAATACTTACATAGCCTTTCTGCAGACCTGCACAGCTGGGATCAGTCTCCTCCGCCCCTCCTGTGATGTGTTGTATTTGTTCAGGTCAAGCTCATCCAGAACCTCCTCTGACATCTGCAGCATGTAGGCCAGGGCTGAGCACTGTATTGGAGTCAGTTCGGTTGATGTCTTCTTCTGCATGTAAGCTTGAATGTTCTGCTGAACTGAATGGTCATTCATCTCCATCAAGCAGTGGAGGAGATTGATGTACCTCTCTGGGGAGATGTTCTCCTCCTCATCCCCCCTGTTCTTGAGGAATCTGCTTGTTTCCTGGATGCTCTCTGGACTCCTCTCAATCTGAGGCAGCAGGCCTCGTAAGAGTCTCTGATTGGACACCAGAGAGAGGCCGTGGAGGAAGCGGACAAAAAGGTCCAGGTGTCCATTCTCACTCTGCAAAGCTTTGTGTACCGCCCCCCTCAGCAGCTCATTCAGAGACAGTTCATCCGGAGGCTCCTCACTCCTCCACGGATCAGCATCAAGGAAGGGCTCCAGTGCCTCCATGTTCTTGGTTGCGTAACAATGGTAAATGTAGACAGCTGAGAAAAACTCCTGAATGCTCAGATGCACAAAGCAGTAGACTGCCCTCGGAAAAAGCACTGACTCTTCTTTGAAGATTGATGTGCAAACCCCTGAGAACACTGCTGCCTCTTGGACATTGAGGCCACACTCTTTCAGGTCTTCTTCATAGAACATGAGGTTGCCCTTCTCCAGATGGTCAAACGCCAGCTTTGCAAGCTTCAGGAGAACTTCCCTGTCGGCCCTCAAGAGCTCCTCCTGGTCGGTCTTGATTTCCCCTTGATACTTCTGGTTCTTCAGCTTCATCTGAATGAGAAGGAAGTGTGTGTACATCTCAGTCAAGGTCTTGGGCATCTCTCCCTGCTTCTCTGTACTCAGCATGTGCTCAAGGACTGTGGAAGAAATCCAAGAGAAGACTGGTATGTGGCACATGATGTAAAGGCTCCTTGGTGTCTTGATGTGTGAGATGATTCTTCTGGCCAGGTTCTCATCACTGATTCTCTTCATGAAGTACTCCTCCTTCTGTGCGTCATTGAACCCTCGTACCTCTGTCACCCGGTCAACACACTCAGAAGGGATCTGATTGGCTGCTGCAGGTCGGGAGGTTATCCAGAGGAGAGCAGAGGGGAGCAGATTCCCCTGGATGAGGTTGGTCAGCAGCACATCCACTGAGGTTGACTCTGTGACATGACAGCAGGTCTGGTTCTTTCTGAAGTCTAGGAGCAGTCGGCTCTCATCCAGACCATCAAAGATGAACGTGGCTTTAGAGACAGCAAGTTGCTCTGCATCTTCCATGTGTAGTTCTGGGTGGAAAACATTCAGTAGTTGGAGTAAACTGTACCGGACATGTCTAATCAAATTCAGCTCCCGGAAAGGAAGCACAAACATGACTTCCACATCTTGATTTGCCTTTCCTTCAGCCCAGTCTAAGATTGACTTCTGCACACAGACGGTTTTTCCTATACCAGGGACGCCCACAGTCAGCACAGTTCTGATGGGTCTCTCTTGACCAGGCAGGGGTGTGATGGGTCTCTCTTGACCAGGCATGGGTTTGATGGGTCTCTCTTGACCAGGCAGGGGTGTGATGTGTCTCTCTTGACCAGACAGGGGTTTGAAGATGTCATTGTAGTTGATGGGTGTGTCACTGGTGATTTGTTTCCTGGATGCTCTCTCAAGTTGCCAAACCTCATGTTCATTATTAACCCCTTGACTCTGTCCCTCTGTGATGTAGAGCTCAGTGTAGATGCTGTTGAGGAGGGTTGCATTCCCCGTTTTTATGATTCCCTCAATCACATGTTCAAACCTCCTCTTCAAAGTCGCTTTATGATCCTCTACGGCTCTTTGGAGACCTCTTACAACTAAGGAGAGACAGGAAATACAAGAAATTAGATTGACAGGAATACAAACATTCATAGCAAATGTGACTACAAATATGACTACAGGCTTGATTTCTGATATGATTTCTTTTCTATAGTCTACCTTCAGGAATTTGGTAGTCCTCTCTACTGCTTACAAGGGTTATTGATTATGATAATTATATATGTATTTTCTTATTTTCTTGGTGTCTCATTATGTGACTGTAACCTAGGACAAGTGATGTTGATTTTGTGTATTTTCCTGTTGTCCTTTTCTCCAGTCTAGGTATTGAATCTCTTGTGTGTTGAACAAATGTCAGTAATGTATATGTGACAAGGATGTCCTCCTGTGGGCAGCATGATTTATCCAGTTCCCAGCTACACAGCTGTCTAGAATTGTGATCACTGGCCACACCCATGGGTGCAGCCTGCTTAGCCTATTAAGGCCCTCTACTGACTTTTGCTCTAGTTTGTAACTCGCCCTGATGAAGGCCCCATGGCCAAACATGTTGGCTGTTTTATTTTATTCTGTTCTAAGATGAACTAGCCGATAATTAAAGCTTTTTAATCAAGGAGAGTGCCTTGGACCTTTTTGATGAATGCATGGCAAAGCTCTACAGATGGTGAGAGGATCTAAATCATGTTAGAGAGCAGATTACCAAGTGAATCTCTTACTTGTTTCATCACCTCTCTGAACGTACTGCTCTCTGGGTGGCTGCAGTACAGGTGGTGTTCTGGGTCTCTCTGTACACTGGGGGCAGGCGTGGTCTGCTGATGGACCAGGTGGTGTTCTGGGTCTCTCTCTACACTGGGGGCAGGCGTGGTCTGCTGATGGACCAGGTGGTGTTCTGGGTCTCTCTCTACACTGGGGGCAGGCGTGGTCTGCTGATGGACCAGGTGGTGTTCTGGGTCTCTCTCTACACTGGGGGCAGGCGTGGTCTGCTGATGGACCAGGTGGTGTTCTGGGTCTCTCTGTACACTGGGGGCAGGCGTGGTCTGCTGATGGACCAGGCTGCTGCCAGTAGGAAGTGATGCAGGCTCTGCAGAACCTGTGTCCACAGGAGGTGAGGACTGGGTCCCTCAGCATCTGCTCACACACAGCACACCTGGACTGATCCTCAGTCAGGGCTGCCCTGCTCCCCTCACTGCAGGGACAGAGGAACCATGTGTGTTAAGAGATGTTTCATACAGTAGGAACACCAGGGTAAGAGGGTGCTGGCGGGTTTTTGGGATAATGTCAAATAGATTTAAGACTGTCTCTATCAAGGACCAAATAGTGGTGTGTGTGTGTGTGTGTGTGTGTGTGTGTGTGTGCGCGTGTGTGTGTGTTTTTAGATGTAGGACTAGAATTTAGAAGTCAGATTGAGCTTTAAGAGAGAGACACACACATGGAATGAATGACTGAATGAATGGAAATGAATGAATGAAAATGTTTATATGGAGTCACACAGGGATAGATTTCAAGACATACAGAGAGAGAAAGATGAAGAGAAAGAGAGGGAAGGACTCACACACAGAGAGAGAGAGAGATAGATTTAGCTTTAAGAGAGAGACACACATGGAATGAATGACTGAATGAATGGAAATGAATGAATAAAAATGTTTATATGGAGTCACACAGGGATAGATTTCAAGACATACAGAGAGAGAAAGATGAAGAGAAAGAGAGGGAAGGACTCACACACAGAGAGAGAGAGAGATATATAGATAGATAGATAGATCCGTAAATAGACAGACAGACAGATACTGTAGACAGATATAGATCCGTAAATAGATAGATAGACAGATATATAGATAGATCCGTATATAAAAAGATATAGAGATAGACACAGACAGACAGATAGACAGAGATAGATAGATAGATAGATAGATAGATAGATAGATAGATAGATAGATAGATATAGATAGATAGATCCGTTTATAGAAAGATATACAGACAGACAGACAGACAGACAGACAGATCCGTTTATAGAAAGACAGACAGACAGACAGACAGACAGACAGACAGACAGATAGATAGATAACATTATACATTATAAGCTGCTATACTCTTTCTCTGAAAGGGATTGGTTGCACCCTAGATCTGTCACACTTCATTTTTATGATAAACATGACTCAAGAGTTTGATGTAAATCTTCCTGTTAACTTCACTTTAGTGAATAACTAACATGTCACCTTTATTAAATAACATCAGTGGTTCATATTTACCTTTTCTCATCGAGGGTCTTTCCATCACTGAAGTTGATAGGACGATTCATAGACCAGTCACTCTTCATGGACACACAGCTGGGTCCAGGTGAGGGTGGTCTCTGCTGTTTGATCCTGTCAAAGACACAGAGACATCACCAGAGTATTATCAGCTGGAACTGCAGTGATTGTTGGAGTGAAAATGTAAATCAATATGAACCATGAAAAAGACGCCCATATGAAAGTAACTTCACCCCATACAAGCCTACACATGATGACATCAGCCCACACATGATTAAAGGAGTAGTAAAGGGAAAATGCATGTTTAGCCCTGTTTTAAGGTTACTTATGATCATATACAATGGTTCAGATCAAAACGTTGACAAAACTAGCACTTTTGAGAAAGTCTGATAATTGCTCTACCACCGTTTAGGTCATACAATGGATGTGGGTGGGCACCTTGAAAAATCTTTCAAAAACATGTTAAACCCTCGATTTCAAAGACAAGAAGCTCGTACAAGTGTACGTGTGTGTGTGTGTGTGTGTGTGTGTGTGTGTGTGTGTGTGTGTGTGTGTGTGTGTGTGTGTGTGTGTGTGTGTGTGTGTGTGTGTGTGTGTGTGTGTGTGTGTGGTGTACTGCTAGAGATGGGGCTAGGATTCAGAAGTCAGGTTTGGTGTATAGTCAGCTGAACAGCTCTGAGAGAGAGAGAGACACAAGGAGTCACACAGAGACAGAGATTTAGAGACATACAGAGAGAGAGAGAGAGAGAGAGAGAGAGAGAGAGAGAGAGAGAGACGGGTAGATAGATAGAGAGAGAGAGAGAGAGAGAGAGATAGATAGACAGATAGATAGATAGATAGTTACAGGCTCCTACTCTGAAAAGGATTGGTTGCTCCATAGATCTGTCACACTTCATTTTTATGATTCATTTTTATGATGAACATGTTATGATCTTAATGCTTAATTCCTTTTAAAGAATAACTCTAATATGTCACCTTTATTAAATAACATCAGTGGTTCAATATGAACCATGAAAAAGATTGGAGGAATGTCTGAGTGGGAAAGGATGGCTATCAAGGTGGGTGTCGGTAAGAACACATAGGAGATGCTGGGTAACCTTTGACCTCTTTACAGGTGAAGCTCCGCCCTCTACACCTGGGTGGGTGGGACAGTGGCTGGGCAGCCAGGAGGGACAGAGAGTTGGTCGGCTCTTTTAGGATTTTTAACATCCCCCGGTCTCAGAAGCACATTTCCCCTCCTGGTAGGGTGGGTTTGATCCCGCTACAGCCTTCTCCCCTGTCTCTCCCCTTCTCCTCACCCCTCTCACCCCTACTGTCTCAATAAAGAGAAAACTAGCATCTCACCTTCATTACAGGATATAAAATAACAGCACTGGTCATTATTACATACCTTTTCCCATCAATGAAAAGAATAGTACATCATTTAATGGACAATTAATTAGCATCTGCATTAATCAGTTGATGAGAACAATAACTATTAATAATAAGCTCTGCAGGATCTGGGTTGAGATCTACATTATGCAGATGCCACTGGTATTGTCCTACGGTTGTCAAAGCTAACTAACAAGTTTGTGTGAGTGTCATCCACAGTACTCCACCCTGGTGGCAGTTGGTGCTTTTAAATTCATACCCGTTTTCTAACTTGTCACTACAGTTTATCCTACGGTTCCCAGGATTCCTACAGTGTAAATATCTAAGCTGTGACATTTATTCTTCTTGAGATAGAGCTGTCTGAAGCAGGCCATGTTTTCCTCATGCCTGCCCTCTAGTGCTGGTGTGCAACGGTATTGCTTTTCATAAGTTAGAGTGGTGAGCAAGTCATGAGATTAGACACCAAACCCCACATACCAACATCTCACTCACTGAGGTAATTTGAAGAGGGTGAATATTAATTGATGACTACTTTGACAAGGTTGATAAGAATCTGGTCAATATGAGGCAGGAAACGCACAGTAGGGTCTATAAGTTGAGCTGAAGGTAGAGGTTAATAATGACTGACTACAGAGGTAATCATAGATGTTGGTGCAGTTTATGTTTTAGTATAAAACAGTTTAATGACAACAATCTGAAGTTCCTACCGTGACTCAGTGGTAAGATCTCCTTCTCTGAAGTTGATTGGTCGATCCATAGACCTGTCACTCTTCAGGGACATACAGCTGGGTACAGGTGAGGGTGGTCTCTCCTGCTGGATTGAGCTTCAACACAACAGAGAGAGACCTTCAGTCTCATGTATTCTGACTAAAGATGATGTCATCATATCACTGCTGAGCTCTGAGGTGGAGACCAGTCATGAACAGTTCTGGATTCTCATCTTACCTCTTAGCTTTGGTGTCCGTGTGATATTCCCCAGAGAGACTCATTTCAGAGGCAGTCTTCTCCTCCTCTCTCTCTCCAGAGAGACTCATTTCAGAGGCAATGTTCTCCTCCTCTCTCTCCACAGAGAGACTCATTTTAGAGGCGGTGCCCCTGAAAAGCAGTCAAATTATTAATAGATCCATTGGTAGGTTGATGGTTTATAAAGCAGAGATGAATGTGCATCTTTTTCACATACAGCATGACGCTCTTATGGCACAACAATCCCAGAACAGCTCAGTGACAACATGATGTCAACAACAAAAAACAAACATCTTTATTTGTCATGCGGTGAGACACACGCACATCACACAATGTAGGTGGCGAAACACACAACACACACACACACACACACACAACACACACTCTCCACTGTCATGAGAGAAGCTGCCTCCCTCAGAAACCTGTCCAGCTCCTCCTAGAGAGACTGGGCAGCTCAGTGAGTAGAAGGAGCAGGAACGTGGTCCTGGTTGTCAGAGAGACTGGGCAGCTCAGTGAGTAGAAGGAGCAGGAACGTGGTCCTGGTTGTCAGAGAGACTGGGCAGCTCAGTGAGTAGAAGGAGCAGGAACGTGGTCCTGGTTGTCAGAGAGACTGGGCAGCTCAGTGAGTAGAAGGAGCAGGAACGTGGTCCTGGTTGTCAGAGAGACTGGGCAGCTCAGTGAGTAGAAGGAGCAGGAACGTGGTCCTGGTTGTCAGAGAGACTGGGCAGCTCAGTGAGTAGAAGGAGCAGGAACGTGGTCCTGGTTGTCAGAGAGACTGGGCAGCTCAGTGAGTAGAAGGAGCAGGAACGTGGTCCTGGTTGTCAGAGAGACTGGGCAGCTCAGTGAGTAGAAGGAGCAGGAACGTGGTCCTGGTTGTCAGAGTGCACCAGAGCTCACTGGGAACAACACTATATTCCACTACTATGCATATTCTGGATCTGCATTTACAACGTTGCTCTAACATTTTTCCACTGCTGAATCACCAAATTTCCCCCTAGAGGGATAATTAAAGTCATCCATCCATCCATCTCTAATCTGTCCTCTGTGTTTAGTGCGGGCTACTGGCTGGCTATTCCTTTGCTCAATTATAGCCACTGCCCCAGCAATAGAAGAGTTGTTTTAACACATCTTCATCGTGGGTCCAGGCAGATGAAGATGAGTCAGTTTGTTCAACTATCCTACAGCTAGGACTCTATTGCTCCTCAGTTCAACTCAACTGTATTGCAGAGTCAGGGTGATAAATCAAGACACATCAGACAATACCTTCTTCACTTCCCTTGGTTTATATGCAGCACAGATCAATTACTACAGGTGTGGCCAGATTGACAATCAGTGGTCATGTTGTCAATCAAAATCAGTTCAATCAGTTCATTCAGTAATGTTACAGGGCTCCGTTTCCATGTCATCCATGGTTTATGACTGTACCTATCAAGCGCCATCTAGTGGTGTGTGTGTGTATGTGTGTGTGTACGTGTGTGTACGTGTGTGTGTGTGTGTGTGTGTGTGGGGGTGTACTGCTAGAGATGGGGCTAGGATTCAGAAGTCAGGTTTGGTGTATAGTCAGCTGAACAGCTCTGAGAGAGAGAGAGACACAAGGAGTCACACAGAGACAGAGATTTAGAGACATACAGAGAGAGAGAGAGAGAGAGAGAGAGAGAGACGGGTAGATAGATAGATAGAGAGAGAGAGAGAGAGAGAGAGAGAGAGAGAGAGAGAGAGATAGATAGATAGATAGATAGATAGATAGATAGTTACAGTCTCCTACTCTGAAAAGGATTGGTTGCTCCATAGATCTGTCACACTTCATTTTTATGATGAACATGTTATGATTTACATCTTAATGCTTAATTCCTTTTAAAGAATAACTCTAATATGTCACCTTTATTAAATAACATCAGTGGTTCAATATGAACCATGAAAAAGATTGGAGGAATGTCTGAGTGGGAAAGGATGGCTATCAAGGTGGGTGTCGGTAAGAACACATAGGAGATGCTGGGTAACCTTTGACCTCTTTACAGGTGAAGCTCCGCCCTCTACACCTGGGTGGGTGGGACAGTGGCTGGGCAGCCAGGAGGGACAGAGAGTTGGTCGGCTCTTTTAGGATTTTTAACACCCCCCGGTCTCAGAAGCACATTTCCCCTCCTGGTAGGGTGGGTTTGATCTCGCTACAGCCTTCTCCCCTGTCTCTCCCCTTCTCCTCACCCCTCTCACCCCTACTGTCTCAATAAAGAGGAAACTAGCATCTCTCCTTCATTACAGGATATGCAATAACAGCACTGGTCATTATTACATACCTTTTCCCATCAATGAAAAGAATAGTACATAATTTAATGGACAATTAATTAGCATCTGCATTAATCGGTGAGAACTATATCTATTAATAATAAGCTCTGCAGGATCTGGGTTGAGATCTACATTATGCAGATGCCACTGGTATTGTCCTACGGTTGTCAAAGCTAACTAACAAGTTTGTGTGAGTGTCATCCACAGTACTCCACCCTGGTGGCAGTTGGTGCTTTTAAATTCATACCCGTTTTCTAACTTGTCACTACAGTTTCTCCTACGGTTCCCAGGATTCCTACAGTGTAAATATCTCAGCTGTGACATTTATTCTTCTTGAGATAGAGCTGTCTGAAGCAGGCCATGTTTTCCTCATGCCTGCCCTCTAGTGCTGGTGTGCAACGGTATTGCTTTTCATAAGTTAGAGTGGTGAGCAAGTCATGAGATTAGACACCAAACCCCACATACCAACATCTCACTCACTGAGGTAATTTGAAGAGGGTGAATATTAATTGATGACTACTTTGACAAGGTTGATAAGAATCTGGTCAATATGAGCCAGGAAACGCACAGTAGGGTCTATAAGTTGAGCTGAAGGTAGAGGTTAATAATGACTGACTACAGAGGTAATCATAGATGTTGGTGCAGTTTATGTTTTAGTATAAAACAGTTTAATGACAACAATCTGAAGTTCCTACCGTGACTCAGTGGTAAGATCTCCTTCTCTGAATTTGATTGGTCGATCCATAGACCTGTCACTCTTCATGGACATACAGCTGGGTACAGGTGAGGGTGGTCTCTCCTGCTGGATTGAGCTTCAACACAACAGAGAGAGACCTTCAGTCTCATGTATTCTGACTAAAGATGATGTCATCATATCACTGCTGAGCTCTGAGGTGGAGACCAGTCATGAACAGTTCTGGATTCTCATCTTACCTCTTAGCTTTGGTGTCCGTGTGATATTCCCCAGAGAGACTCATTTTAGAGGCAGTCTTCTCCTCCTCTCTCTCTCCAGAGAGACTCATTTCAGAGGCAATGTTCTCCTCCTCTCTCTCCACAGAGAGACTCATTTTAGAGGCGGTGCCCCTGAAAAGCAGTCAAATTATTAATAGATCCATTGGTAGGTTGATGGTTTATAAAGCAGAGATGAATGTGCATCTTTTTCACATACAGCATGACGCTCTTATGGCACAACAATCCCAGAACAGCTCAGTGACAACATGATGTCAACAACAAAAAACAAACATCTTTATTTGTCATGCGGTGAGACACACGCACATCACACAATGTAGGTGGCGAAACACACAACACACACACACACACAACACACACTCTCCACTGTCATGAGAGAAGCTGCCTCCCTCAGAAACCTGTCCAGCTCCTCCTAGAGAGACTGGGCAGCTCAGTGAGTAGAAGGAGCAGGAACGTGGTCCTGGTTGTCAGAGAGACTGGGCAGCTCAGTGAGTAGAAGGAGCAGGAACGTGGTCCTGGTTGTCAGAGAGACTGGGCAGCTCAGTGAGTAGAAGGAGCAGGAACGTGGTCCTGGTTGTCAGAGAGACTGGGCAGCTCAGTGAGTAGAAGGAGCAGGAACGTGGTCCTGGTTGTCAGAGTGCACCAGAGCTCACTGGGAACAACACTATATTCCACTACTATGCATATTCTGGATCTGCATTTACAACGTTGCTCTAACATTTTTCCACTGCTGAATCACCACATTTCCCCCTAGAGGGATAATTAAAGTCATCCATCCATCCATTTCTAATCTGTCCTCAGTGTTTAGTGCGGGCTACTGGCTGGCTATTCCTTTGCTCAATTATAGCCACTGCCCCAGCAATAGAAGAGTTGTTTTAACACATCTTCGTCGTGGGTCCAGGCAGATGAAGATGAGTCAGTTTGTTCAACTATCCTACAGCTAGGACTCTATTGCTCCTCAGTTCAACTCAACTGTATTGCAGAGTCAGGGTGATAAATCAAGACACATCAGACAATACCTTCTTCACTTCCCTTGGTTTATATGCAGCACAGATCAATTACTACAGGTGTGGCCAGATTGACAATCAGTGGTCATGTTGTCAATCAAAATCAGTTCAATCAGTTCATTCAGTAATGTTACAGGGCTCCGTTTCCATGTCATCCATGGTTTATGACTGTACCTATCAAGCGCCATCTAGTGGTGTGTGTGTGTATGTGTGTGTGTACGTGTGTGTACGTGTGTGTGTGTGTGTGTGTGTGGGGGTGTACTGCTAGAGATGGGGCTAGGATTCAGAAGTCAGGTTTGGTGTATAGTCAGCTGAACAGCTCTGAGAGAGAGAGAGACACAAGGAGTCACACAGAGACAGAGATTTAGAGACATACAGAGAGAGAGAGAGAGAGAGAGAGAGAGACGGGTAGATAGATAGATAGAGAGAGAGAGAGAGAGAGAGAGAGAGAGAGAGAGAGAGAGAGAGAGAGAGATAGATAGATAGATAGATAGATAGATAGATAGTTACAGTCTCCTACTCTGAAAAGGATTGGTTGCTCCATAGATCTGTCACACTTCATTTTTATGATGAACATGTTATGATTTACATCTTAATGCTTAATTCCTTTTAAAGAATAACTCTAATATGTCACCTTTATTAAATAACATCAGTGGTTCAATATGAACCATGAAAAAGATTGGAGGAATGTCTGAGTGGGAAAGGATGGCTATCAAGGTGGGTGTCGGTAAGAACACATAGGAGATGCTGGGTAACCTTTGACCTCTTTACAGGTGAAGCTCCGCCCTCTACACCTGGGTGGGTGGGACAGTGGCTGGGCAGCCAGGAGGGACAGAGAGTTGGTCGGCTCTTTTAGGATTTTTAACACCCCCCGGTCTCAGAAGCACATTTCCCCTCCTGGTAGGGTGGGTTTGATCTCGCTACAGCCTTCTCCCCTGTCTCTCCCCTTCTCCTCACCCCTCTCACCCCTACTGTCTCAATAAAGAGGAAACTAGCATCTCTCCTTCATTACAGGATATGCAATAACAGCACTGGTCATTATTACATACCTTTTCCCATCAATGAAAAGAATAGTACATAATTTAATGGACAATTAATTAGCATCTGCATTAATCGGTGAGAACTATATCTATTAATAATAAGCTCTGCAGGATCTGGGTTGAGATCTACATTATGCAGATGCCACTGGTATTGTCCTACGGTTGTCAAAGCTAACTAACAAGTTTGTGTGAGTGTCATCCACAGTACTCCACCCTGGTGGCAGTTGGTGCTTTTAAATTCATACCCGTTTTCTAACTTGTCACTACAGTTTCTCCTACGGTTCCCAGGATTCCTACAGTGTAAATATCTCAGCTGTGACATTTATTCTTCTTGAGATAGAGCTGTCTGAAGCAGGCCATGTTTTCCTCATGCCTGCCCTCTAGTGCTGGTGTGCAACGGTATTGCTTTTCATAAGTTAGAGTGGTGAGCAAGTCATGAGATTAGACACCAAACCCCACATACCAACATCTCACTCACTGAGGTAATTTGAAGAGGGTGAATATTAATTGATGACTACTTTGACAAGGTTGATAAGAATCTGGTCAATATGAGCCAGGAAACGCACAGTAGGGTCTATAAGTTGAGCTGAAGGTAGAGGTTAATAATGACTGACTACAGAGGTAATCATAGATGTTGGTGCAGTTTATGTTTTAGTATAAAACAGTTTAATGACAACAATCTGAAGTTCCTACCGTGACTCAGTGGTAAGATCTCCTTCTCTGAATTTGATTGGTCGATCCATAGACCTGTCACTCTTCATGGACATACAGCTGGGTACAGGTGAGGGTGGTCTCTCCTGCTGGATTGAGCTTCAACACAACAGAGAGAGACCTTCAGTCTCATGTATTCTGACTAAAGATGATGTCATCATATCACTGCTGAGCTCTGAGGTGGAGACCAGTCATGAACAGTTCTGGATTCTCATCTTACCTCTTAGCTTTGGTGTCCGTGTGATATTCCCCAGAGAGACTCATTTCAGAGGCAGTCTTCTCCTCCTCTCTCTCTCCAGAGAGACTCATTTCAGAGGCAATGTTCTCCTCCTCTCTCTCCACAGAGAGACTCATTTTAGAGGCGGTGCCCCTGAAAAGCAGTCAAATTATTAATAGATCCATTGGTAGGTTGATGGTTTATAAAGCAGAGATGAATGTGCATCTTTTTCACATACAGCATGACGCTCTTATGGCACAACAGTCCCAGAACAGCTCAGTGACAACATGATGTCAACAACAAAAAACAAACATCTTTATTTGTCATGCGGTGAGACACACGCACATCACACAATGTAGGTGGCGAAACACACAACACACACACACACACACACACACACACACACACACAACACCCACTCTCCACTGTCATGAGAGAAGCTGCCTCCCTCAGAAACCTGTCCAGCTCCTCCTAGAGAGACTGGGCAGCTCAGTGAGTAGAAGGAGCAGGAACGTGGTCCTGGTTGTCAGAGAGACTGGGCAGCTCAGTGAGTAGAAGGAGCAGGAACGTGGTCCTGGTTGTCAGAGAGACTGGGCAGCTCAGTGAGTAGAAGGAGCAGGAACGTGGTCCTGGTTGTCAGAGAGACTGGGCAGCTCAGTGAGTAGAAGGAGCAGGAACGTGGTCCTGGTTGTCAGAGAGACTGGGCAGCTCAGTGAGTAGAAGGAGCAGGAACGTGGTCCTGGTTGTCAGAGAGACTGGGCAGCTCAGTGAGTAGAAGGAGCAGGAACGTGGTCCTGGTTGTCAGAGAGACTGGGCAGCTCAGTGAGTAGAAGGAGCAGGAACGTGGTCCTGGTTGTCAGAGAGACTGGGCAGCTCAGTGAGTAGAAGGAGCAGGAACGTGGTCCTGGTTGTCAGAGAGACTGGGCAGCTCAGTGAGTAGAAGGAGCAGGTACGTGGTCCTGGTTGTCAGAGTGCACCAGAGCTCACTGGGAACAACACTATATTCCACTACTATGCATATTCTGGCTCTGCATTTACAACGTTGCTCTAACATTTTTCCACTGCTGAATCACCACATTTCCCCCTAGAGGGATAATTAAAGTCATCCATCCATCCATCTCTAATCTGTCCTCAGTGTTTAGTGCGGGCTACTGGCTGGCTATTCCTTTGCTCAATTATAGCCACTGCCCCAGCAATAGAAGAGTTGTTTTAACACATCTTCGTCGTGGGTCCAGGCAGATGAAGATGAGTCAGTTTGTTCAACTATCCTACAGCTAGGACTCTATTGCTCCTCAGTTCAACTCAACTGTATTGCAGAGTCAGGGTGATAAATCAAGACACATCAGACAATACCTTCTTCACTTCCCTTGGTTTATATGCAGCACAGATCAATTACTACAGGTGTGGCCAGATTGACAATCAGTGGTCATGTTGTCAATCAAAATCAGTTCAATCAGTTAATTCAGTAATGTTACAGGGCTCCGTTTCCATGTAATCCATAATGGGTGCTCTAAATTATCTTCGCCAGCAGGTGTCAGTAGTGTATAAAGCATGTATGGGGCCTGAATAGACCTAATGGATCTAGGGACGCGGAAGTGGCGATCGGGCGGTAGATTCTACGTGTTTGGTTCTGGTGAGACTGCATAAACTGTACTCTGACTGTATCAACATGTCTACTAGTTCGGGTGGTGGTAGTGGTGGGTACAGGACACAAATGGAGTGGAGTGTGGCGAGGCCGAGGAGGAGCTTGAAGAGGAGAGATCGGGGGCAGGGATCGGGAGGTAGTGAGTCCGAGGGCGGCTGTGTGAAGCAGTCGAGACTCGGTGGAGGTAGCTCTCGGATGAGCCCCGGTCGTGTCGTGGAGTGGAAGGTAATTGTGGAGTTTGATCAGGATGGCGGGCACTGTCATCCCCTTAAACTGACTACGGCGATCGAGAAAGAGATAGGGAAGGTGAAGTTTGCTCGGTTTCTCGGCAATAGGCGAGTGTTGATTTGTGCTAACAGCGAGATACAGAGTAGCAAGATCCTGGGGTTGTCGTCGCTTGGCGGGGAAAGGGTGAAGGCTCATGTTCGGGGTGCAATGGCACGGTTGAAGGGTGTGATTTCGGGTGTGCCTGTGAGTGTGTCTATGGAGGAGATCAAGAAGGAGCTGCGTGGAGGCAAGGTGGTTGAGGCCACTAGACTTATGAGCAAGAGGGATGGCGCGCTGACGGCCACCTTGTCAGTGGTTCTTCAGTTTGAGAAAGCCCTTCCTCCATCAGTGCAAATGGGTTACGTGAGGTATAGTGTGAGGGCGTTCATCCCCAAGCCGCTCAGATGTTTCAAGTGCCAGAGAATGGGGCACACAGCACAGCAGTGTAAGGGTCAGGTTAGATGCGCCCGTTGCAGGGGCCAACATGAGTATGGGAAGTGTGAGGTAGATGCCAAGATGCGTTGTTGTAATTGCGGGGGTGAGCACAGTGCTGCATATGGTGGATGTGTAGCGCAGATTGAAGCCAGGGAGGTCCAACGGGTTAAGGTGGTGACAGGGGTTTCATACGCGGAGGCACTGAAGACGGTTAGGGCGGCGGGGCCGAGCAGCAGGCCTCCTAGTGGTGTGACTGAGAGTGCTGCAGTGCAGAGTGTTGGTCCTGTGCCGGTCAGGCGGCCCCAGCCCCAAGCTCCAGCTCCACCGCCTAGTGTGTGTTCCCACAAATGTAGTGTTGACGATGACACACTGGTAGTGGGCAAGGTGGATTTTGTGGCCTTCATCTGTCATGTCATGAATGTTGCAGCACAGCATAAAGGGAAGAGGGATAAGATCAAAGCCCTTGTGGAGGCAGCCGAAAGATTCCTTGCGGTGACAGAGGTTAAAGCGGAACAGATCCATGCTTTGTTGAATAAACCAGTGGATAATGGGGAGGGTTGACACCTTACTGATGGTGCTTCACATTCTGCAGTGGAATGCTAGGAGCCTTGTAGCCAATGGCCAAGAATTGAAGAAGTATATATATGAGTTAGATGTAGTTCCTGATGTTGTGTGTGTGCAGGAGACTTGGCTGCGGCCTCAGTTGGATTTTGTGATCCCCGGGTTCAGGTCTGTAAGGAAAGATCGGGCGCACAATCAAAGTGGTGGGGGGTGTGCGACTTTTCTGAAAGATGGGCTAGCCTATAGGGAGGTGCCCTCTCCTGTGGATGTTGAATGTGTTGTGGTTGATTTGTGCAGCCCGCGGGAGGGGGGCAATATTAGGGTGGTCAATTTCTACAATCCGTGTAAGTCGCTTACAGTGGACATGTTCCAGGACATAGCTGGGGCGGTGTCTAGGAAGGAATTGTGGGTTGGAGATTTTAATGCACACAAAAGTTTATGGGGCAGTCTTCATACAGACAGTAATGGTCAGGTGGTGGAAGACGTGTTGGATGGAAGGTCGCTGGTCTGCCTTAATGATGGGCAGGGCACGAGGCTTGATGTGAATAGGGGTACAATGTCCTGCCTGGATCTTACGCTGGTGTCAAGTAGTCTGGTGGCGGCCTGTGAGTGGCGCGTTAAGACCGAGTCGTCTATTGGGAGTGACCACTTTCCAGTTCTCACGGTTGTTCGTGCGAGTGTGTATGTGCAAGACGGGTGTGCACGTACTGGGTGGTGTTTCGGGAAGGCTGACTGGGAGGTTTTTAGGTTGTCTTGTGAGGGCACGGCTCATCTGGTTGCTCTTGAAGGTAGCATAGAGGACTGCGCAGCTGAGATGGCTGGTCATATTTTGAATGCTGCCACTGTGAGTATACCAAGACGGTTGACCCAGCGTAGGAAGGAGGTGGTGCCGTGGTGGAATGAGGAATGCAGTAGTGCGGTTCGAGCGCGGAACAAGGCTCTTAGAGTTTTGAGGAGGGACCTGTCGCCCGAGAATGTAGTTGCCTACAAACGGAGTAGGGCTGTTGCTCCTAGGGTGGTGAAAAGCACAAAAAAGAGGACATGGACGGATGTTGTTCCTCTATTGGAAGGAATGTGCAGCTGGGAGAAGTCTGGTCCATGTTTAAGCGAATGAGTGGGTCGAGGGCATCAGTCCGTATTCCAGCACTGAATGTTGGGGAGAGGCTGGCAGTGTCTGATAAAGAGAAGGCGGATATGTTGGGTCGTGCTTTTGCTGCAGTGCATAGTGTGGAGCACCTGGATGAAGTGCATAGGCAGCAGAAGATCTGCACTCTTAGTAGACATGGGAATGTGTGGGATCGGAGAGGTGAGTTTGGGTCAACTCTAGATGTGGACTTTACAATGACAGAGCTCAAATTAGCTTTGCAGGGTACCGGGTATTCAGCCCCTGCGCAGGACCAGTTATGCTATGCCATGTTCCGACAGCTACCCGTGGCATCTTTGCAGCTAGTACTGAGATTTTTTAATAGAATCTGGAGTGAGGGCATCTTGCCATGTGGGTGGAAGAGTGCAGTGATTTTGCCGTTTCATAAGCCTGGCAAGGACCCTGCTGTGCCTGATGGCTACAGGCCCATCGCATTGACTTCTCATTTGTGCAAATGGATGGAGAAGATGATAGTTCGCAGGCTGTGTCATGTGCTGGAACGGAGAGGGCTACTGAGTCACTGTCAGAGTGGATTTAGGAAAGGGCGTTCCACGCTGGATGCTCTGGTTGGAGTCTGCTCTGATGTTGAAAAGTCAATGAAAATGAAGGAGGGGATGGTGATAGTGTATTTTGACATTGAAAAGGCGTACGACTATGTGGAGGGATGGGCTACTTATCAAGGAGTCGTTTGGGTATTGTGGGGAGGTTGTACAATTGGGTTATGGACTTTTTAACGGGTAGGACACTTAAGAGTCAAGGTGGGTGCGGACGTATCAGAGCTGTTCAGCATAGTGAATGGTATCCCTCAAGGGAGTGTGATCAGCCCGGTGTTGTTTAATGTGATGATTAATGATATTTTTGCGAACCTTGAGGGATGCATCAAGTCGGCTCTTTATGCAGACGATGGGGCCATTTGGATGAGGGGAAGGAATGTGCCGTACGTGTTCTGGAAGCTGAGGCAGGCAATTGAGAAGGTGGAAAGGTGGTCCTGCTACATGGTGTTCACTAATAAGCGCAAGCTCGAGGCTGGGGGGCTCATGCTCTATGGTCGGCCTCTGGAGTTGGTTACAGAGTTTAAATACCTGGGCCTGTGGCTCAACAGCAGGTTTACATGGGCAGTACACATTCGCCACTTGGAAACCAAGTGCAAAAAGGTTGTCAATCTACTGCGTGCTGTGGCTGGGTGTGACTGGGGGGCAGGAACGCAGTCAATGCTGGACATTTATAGGGCACTGATGAGGTCAGCTCTGGAGTATGGGGGTGTGGTGTATGCAGCGGCAACTAAGTCTACGTTGCCTAAAGTGGATCGGTTGCAATACAGGGCTCTGCGGATCTGTTTGGGAGCTATTAGATCTACCCCAAATAATGCGGTGCTCGTAGAAGGTGGAGAAATGGCACTGGAGCTCAGGCGGGAGAAACTGGCGCTGGCCTACTGGGTTAGGCTGCAAGGGTGTGGGGACGACCACCTTGCTAAACTCACGTTGCGGGATTGCTGGGAACTCAATAGGTTCCAGGGGACTGGGTTTGGGTGGACTATTGAAGCCACAGTGAGGGACTATGGGCTGGAGGGGATGGAGTTCACTAGATCCGCCCCAGTTAGTTGGGTGCCCCCTTGGCTCTTCCCTGAAGTGACCGTGGACAGGCGCGTTCTGGAGAGAAAACATGGATGGCAGCCGGGTGAAGTGGGTATGAACACGGGCATGTATCTGCGTGCGAGTTACTACGGGTGCGTGGATGTTACGTCCCTGTTGAGGAATTTACATCCAAACACCTTAAACCTTTGTCCTCTCACTTCTCTTGTAATTCATCACCTCCCCCCAAATATTCACATAGCTGTGCTAACATACAAAATGGCTTCCAGAAGGCCATCTGTCTACTCTAGAATAACCATCCTTTGTCCCTTTGTCCCTCTTAGAAACTACCGCCTTTTTCTCATGTCACATGTCTTTACTCTTGGCCACGCCTGCCATTTCATATGTACAATGGAGTAGCCAATCACATCCTGGAAGCACCGTACCTTTGTTTTGATTGCATATAAGGCACAGCAAAACCCATGAAGGCTCACTTCGCTGATGAAACCACCCTTGTTGCGTTTTCAGGAAGTCCTTGCGCTCGTATGTTTGTCACAATAAACCAGACTTAACCTTTTGAACGAATCTTGGTGAATCCTTTTTGACTAGATCAGTTAAAATACCATCACAGTTGGCGACGCGGATGAAAGGGAGGACTGCCTGCGTGTTGCTTCGGGATTCCAGTGGATGAACTGGTGACAGACGTGTCGGTCCATTATAGTGGGCGTTGGAAAATCAATCTTCTCTCTTGCGCCAGAGCGCACGCCGAGATTATTTCCTCAGTTCTTTCACTGGATTCTTGAGGCTCACAGGTACGTTTAAACGAACCCTCTTATGGTTCTGAGTTGTATTTGCCTTGATTTGGTTCAGTTTGTGTTGGTCTGGATTGTTGAAAACAGAAACCCCAGCGTGGGTATTTAGTACGTATGTAGTAAGTAACTATCTAAGGAAGTTTGTGAACAGCAATAGATCTTTATATCGTATTGTCCTTTGACTTCGTCCTTGTTTCGTTACGAGGGTATAAGCTGTTCAGAAGAAGTGTGAGTTTTGGTCTCGTGCCCCTGTAGTTGATGTACAATTCAGGTTGTTTATCGGTTGCAGCTTAGAACGGGGTTTCTGAGTTAAATACACCAAAGAGTTGGCACAGAACGAATTTCCCTTTTGGCCGGACGCGGGTGAAATTAAAACCGCAGAGATGTTTCCTACCGAGGGTAGGGCGCGCATTGTTGATGTTTCGTTTCAGAACGATACCAACTAGCTTAAGCCTCATTGTTGATGTTTCGTTTCAGAACGATACCAACTAGCTTAAGCCCCGTTTGTTGATGTTTCGTGTTAGCACGATTGCCAAATAGCTTTGAAGTGATTGTTGATGTTTCGTTGAAGAACGATTACCAACAGATGTAGCTATGGGAGTGATTGGGTTTTCCAATCCGCGTTTCTGGGAGAAACGTGTTCCCCTTTGATCCCGGGTGGTTTGGTAAACCTAACGAGCGTTAGCTTTGACCAAGTGGCTGTACAGAGTTTGGTGGACCTAAACTAGGTTTAGCCTGTTTAGCCTTGACCAAGTTGCTGGTGCAGCCGGGCATGCTTGTTGTAACGTGGGCCTTTTGTTCGTCTTATGTGTTTACTGTTTGAGCCTCGGCTCTTGCCTTGTATTGTTTGTTAAGCGCGCCCTGGATCCAGGTAAAGTATTGTAAGTATTTTGTACACTTTTTAGACTGTTAAATTCGTAACTGCTAGATTTCCAGTAGGCTAGCTGGTTGTCTGGGAGACGCAGGAAACCAACTCTCCCGGTGATCCGCCATTGAGCCAGAGAACAAAGGACCAAGTGGACTGGGTGAGTTACTGGAGCGGTTTAATGTGTCTTTGTTTCTTTCGAAATTGTATTCTTTCCCGCCGTGAGTTAACTATAAGGTTTCCTTTCATTGTGTTTTGGGGTTTTAGGCTGCGTCGTGTTTATTAGGGATTTGTTTCAGTATAGCTTTTATTAAACTGAATTTCCCCGCCGCACGCTCACAGACAACATCCGGGTCTTACATGCAACATTTTGGGAGCACCACTAGGTGTCCCTGTAACACCGGCTAGATGTAACAGGATTCTACTGCTAAACTTGTCTAGCCCTGATGAGATTGTTGCGCTGAAGCATTATTCTGCGAGCGTTTGTTGGCAGATTTCGTTATGCGCTAAAGCATTTTCGATTTCTTACATCCCCATCTGAGACTTAGTGTTAAATTTTTAGCTAAGATTCGGGCTCAGCTAGAGGTGGTTAAGATGTCTAGGTTAAGGGAAAAGCCTGTTAATTCTATAGACTGGTCTGCTTTTAAGATTTGGGAGAGAGTAGCACGAGAGAGGTTTTTTAGGTCAGGAAGGAAAGATAAGGAGGTTCAGCAGACAGTCTCTCCGCCATTTCCCCAGCAGAATAACTCTGATTTAAAATAAGATTTTCCCCCCTCGACTCGTTGCTCCGTGCTCACACCCAACCAGGCTGTTGCTGTTCCCCCTTTTCATGCTCCCGCCATTAGCCACGCCCCTTCTCTCATCTCCCCTCTACAATACGAGTTAAGCGCGCCCCTTTCTACGAGGTATTCGTCTGAACAAGAACAGGTCAGGAAGGAAGAATTGGCTAGAGCTATATCTGAGGCTAAGTTTAATTTGGAACAACTGCAAATGGCTAGAGATAGTCTGGAGGGACCGCAAATACAAGCGCCTCTGATACGCTGCCCAAACCCTGTTCCTCGCCCTTCACAAATAAATTATGCAGCTGGTTATGCGGCCTGGACTCCAGAGATTACGGTTTATAGACCCTGGCGCTCTGATGAACTGCGTAATATAGCTAAAACCTTCCCCGATCCAACCAAAGTCATGAACGAGTTCGAGAATCTTTTTAACAGTTTAGTTCGAATGTATGAGCCTCACGCCGAGGAAATCGCCATGATCATGCGACAAATACTTGGGTTAAAATGGATCGAAGTAAAAGAACCGTTTGATATAACGTTGCCTTTTTCTCATGTCAATTTTACTGGCCAAAACGCTGCGCTGTTGAACAGAATCAAAACTCTATTCCCTAAAAAGATGGATTGGGACCGTATCACATATTGTAAACAAAATTCCGATGAACACTTCGAAAAAATTTTGGGAACGGCTAGATTCAGTTTTCGCCGCACACAGTGGCATGGACAAAGCGAACGCCGATTATAAAAAGATTTTGAAACAACAGTTAATGAATAACTCTCTCTCCTCTTTGTCTGACCGAGTGAGGATGATATGCCACACCTGGGAATCAACTTCTCTCGGGGAAGTTGTTGATCATTTCCGGTATTCCGAACGCCTCCGACATTACATTGAACAACGGAATTTGAAAAAAGTCAAGGATGGTGCCGCTAGACTTCAGGCTGCTCAATTGAGACAATTAGACATTCAAAATAAAGGTGCAGGTCTGAAACAAAAACGGGGACGACGACAAAGGGAGAATAGGCAACGTAGCAGTAGGTCTAAGCATGTTCACAGGTACAGACAGAGTGGGAAAGATGAGGCATGTTTTCATTGTGGTCAATATGGTCACTGGATTGAACAGTGTCACAGTTACCGCAAGCTGAATGAAAAGGAAGAACCTCCGATTTGGGGTCGAGCGCCACCTGCTGGAGTTCCCTTGAACAACCCACAAGGGAGATTTTAACTAGCCAAGATAGAGACATATTTTTTTTTTTTAAGGTAAATAAACAGGAGAAGACAGATGTAGCTGAGGACGTAAGGTTTGTGCATGATGGTGGGAGGATGAAATAGATGTAGAGCCTTTGAGTCTTAAGTTGTTGTTAATGTTTCTGAGGATGATCTTTTAGGTATTGGTGCGAACTCAAAAGTCTGACAGGGTTTTGAATAGGTTTTGATTTTAGGTTATGGTTTTCGCTTTGATTCAGGAGTTTATGTTTCAATAGTCAATGAATGGCCATAAGCTGTTCGTTTATGCATTCTACTGTATGAATTTCATTCACATAATGATGATGTGTTTGTGAGGAGTTGGCTTTAGGCCTTCCCCTCTGCTATATTGACCCCAGTCTTTGTTGAGTTATCTTTCAGGTGCTATGGACCCTGGGCGGCAGGTCTTTGAGGAGCCTGGATCGTGCCTTCCTGGGGACTGCTTGGAACCTGCTGTTTGTCTGTTTAACTGTTGTTTGTCTTGTCTATCTCTTTCTGATATATGTAGGAACATGAGGTTACTGGATGTTTAGCATCATATGTCATTTCTGTTTAAGCGGGTCTTGTTCGATAAAGCTTGAGGATGTCGCCTACATTTCACCTGTGTTTTTGATTCAGGTGTGTGTACACGTCTCCTTGGTTAGATTGTTCTGTTTTGTAGTAATTTAGGTTTAGTCTATTTCTATAGGATGTTCTGTTTCTGTGAAGTTCTGTGTTGATGTTTTCAGATTTTCCTGGAGTGCATTGTGTGGGCTACCAAGGAGTGGTTGCCCCTCGCCAGCATGAAGCTATGAACTGTGTGGAGTCACGAATGACTTGAGAGTCATTCTTGGACATTTCTGGAGTGTTCTCCCTGTTTCAGACGGGACAACTGTCATTCCGGGAGTGATGGGTGAATGCCGAACCAGGAGACGGGCACAGGACCGGAGGTGGAGATGGAGGTTACCGACCTGTTTCCCTACAGATGGGCGATCTGGGGTTCGTGAGATGCAGGGCCAGCGCCATGTCACCAACTCACTGTGAGCGACAGATAAGTATGAAACAGGGAAGAGACCATTTTGTCCGAAGCGGTGCCCAATACTCTGTCCTTAAATGCAGAAGAGGGAAGTTTTAGATATACAAATTTTAGCTATACAAATGAAGCTTTGATGGATTTTTTGAATTAGTTAATTGTAAATGAAGCCAGTTCATTTTAGTGTCATTTCATTTGAGTGATGCATTTTTTTTTCCCTCCTCTCTGTTTTATCCTGACTTCAGGGAATTTGTTTCTACCCTTAGAGGGGTGTTGTTTTGTTGAGACGAGAATGTGGTTATTTTATTTTATTTTCATAAAATCGCGAGAGAAATTCTAGAGCCAAATCCAATTGCCTTGATCATGACTGGGGACTGGGCGTGTTAAAGTCATTCTAACACTGCCCCTGATGTCACTGTAGGCTACTGCAGACTGGCTCTAATGACACTTGAACAGACACCCTGTTTAAGTTTTCCTGACTGAATAACAACATTTTTCCCCAAAGCAGGAGCTTGCGCTTAACCATGTTTCTGAGTATCTCCAACAGACTGCGGATAACCGTTCCTGACCAAAGAGGGGAACAGGGAGACCAGACCAGAGGACTCTCCTTTTTTTCTCTTCTGTTTTTGTCTCTGTTGTCTCTCTCATCTGTGGATCCACAGACGGAGCACTTCATCAGCCTGTACTGGGGGAGCGGGAGCGCCGAGGTGGCCCTCCAGCAGCACGACCCGGGCCGGCCCTACGTGGAACAGTACAGGGATGGACCGGGTTCAGTTCAAGAGCCTGTACGTGCTGCTGGCGCCCTGGCTGTGTGGTGTCCACACGGACACCGTGTCCCACCGCACCTTCACCCTGCTGAACCAGGACAGGGACTCCCTCCTCACCTTCCGAGAGCTCGCTGGCTGACCGCTCTATGTAGACCTGCCCAATGAGGAGACAAGAGACTACCAGGAGCAGATGAGCAGCCTGAGAACAGGCCAGAAAACATGGAAGAGAAGTAGATGTTGCGGGAGGAACCTACCCATCAAAAATGGAACTGTCAGCACATCCTCGGCCAAGTGGGCCATGAGAACATGTTATGATGGATTTTATTGAACTCTCTCCATGCCAGGGATGTCTTCAACAGAGTGAGGACCGCCATTCCTGAGGCTAAGGAGGGGTTCCTGCATCACATCTCTCCTGGGGATTGGGTCCTGGTCCGCGACCACAGACGAAGGAGCTGGAACTCGCCGAGGTGGCTCGGGCCGTACCAGGTTCTACTCACCACGCAGACAGCGATCAAAGTAGCTGAGAGGACTTCGTGGATCCATGCAAGCCATTGCCGACGGGTCCAAGCAGCAGAGGACGGTCCACCAGGGGATCGCCAACACCAGGAGATCAAGGATGCAGCTGAACCAGAGGGCTCAGAGGCCAAAGCCATGGGCTGCCACACTGTCCTCTCCTCTGACAAGGAATCGGAGGAAAAATGACCTTGCTGGTCACCTCCTTCTCATGGTCGATATGATGGCAACATGGAGAAACTCCACAGCCATGACCTCACAAGATGCACCACACACGCACACACACCTGCACACACTGCAACTAACATTGAACATAACTGATTCAAACAACGCTACATTGAAGTTGCGATCTAGAAGAGAAGACGCCTTGCATTCCCCAGTGACATTCTATTGCCCAAAAGAGAAGTGTCACCTAAATGACTGTTGGATATACACTGTGAACAAGAATGACTGGACTCTGTTACACTCTACAGATGTCAAAATCCAAGACGATGAGCAATCGGAGAGTGACCTTGACAGTCACCGCCACACTCTCCTCTCCTCTGATGAGCAATCGGAGACTGACCTTGCCGGTCACCTCCTTCTCGTGGTTGTGGTATGACAACGTGGACAATCTCAACAGCAATGACTGCACCTCTAATCGCACACACTGGAACCTACATTAAACATTGAGACGCACACATGGAAGCTATGTTCCATAGGACATCACATGCGATTATTCACAACAAGAGTGAATGAACTTTGAAATTATCTTGAAAAAATATTACATTTGTTTACAAGAGTTACAATGGTTGAAACATGAGTTGATAAATAAGTTTGGGTTTTTCCTCTAAATTGACCGAGGTTTTTTTTGCCCTTCTTACACTGGTAACCATTTCTTTTTTTTGCCTTGTTAAATCAAGGTTTTTGGTGAATGGTTGTCCACTCTTAGACTATAAATATTATATAATCATGTCATCTTTTTTTACCTCGTTTCCTGTCAAATTTCTGAAACAAGGGGTTTTGGTGCGTGATTTTGCACGTGGAAAGAAAATAATAAAAACATTTTTTTTTTTTTTTTTTTGCTCCACCTAGTGGAGAGATTATTTCCTTTCCACATGTATAGCATAGCTGACTGTTTACACTTTGTGTTTGGATTTTATATTTTATTTTTGTGTACCTGTTCAGGCACAAATGGGGGATTGTTGAGGAATTTACATCCAAACACCTTAAACCTTTGTCCTCTAACTTCTCTTGTAATTCATCACCTCCCCCCAAATATTCACATAGCTGTGCTAACATACAAAATGGCTTCCAGAAGGCCATCTGTCTACTCTAGAATAACCATCCTTTGTCCCTTTGTCCCTCTTAGAAACTACCGCCTTTTTCTCATGTCACATGTCTTTACTCTTGGCCACGCCTGCCATTTCATATGTACAATGGAGTAGCCAATCACATCCTGGAACCACCGTACCTTTGTTTTGATTGCATATAAGGCACAGCAAAACCCATGAAGGCTCACTTCGCTGACGAAACCACCCTTGTTGCGTTTTCAGGAAGTCCTTGCGCTCGTATGTTTGTCACAATAAACCAGACTTAACCTTTTGAACGAATCTTGGTGAATCCTTTTTGACTAGATCAGTTAAAATACCATCACATCCCCTACTCAGGTGTAATAACCAGGGGGGAGAAGGAATGAATGTAATAACTAGGGGGGAGAGGGGAACGCAACAGCCTGTGTCTAGACGCACCGGGCCGACATAACAAGACAGTACTATGGGGATGGATTGCTGTACGGAACCAGGCAGGGAAAACCAAAGATACCGTTCGTCACAAAAAAATGATTTATTACCGCCCACAACAAATGACAATGAACAGAAACACCACAAGACGACAAAACCACAAAGGGGGAAATGAATGAATTAACAGAGGGCAGGAGATAAGGGACCTAGGGAGAAGGACTGTGAACGGTGCCACTAAGAAGCACAGCCCTACCTTCCCTACACCTCTACCCTAACAATATCTAACTGAAAACAGAACTAGAGGCCCTAACTAGCCATCTATCTAAGCCTAAACCGGAACCTTACCTACCTGCTACAAAAAGACGTGGCAGCCGCTCACTCTTACCTAGTGTGTATAACAGAGGGTTACCTACGTGGTGAAAATGTATACCCCAGGGTATCTTACCTAAAGCCCTTCTCCCAGGAGCGGAAGAACACAAGGGGGGGATAACAAGATCACAGTAAACCCAAACACAACTAGAACTAAGGTAGGTAGGTTGTCAAACAGAAGTAAACAAACAGTAGGCTATAAGAAAACTAAGGTCAATCAACATCAAAATCACATACAACATACCCCTCTGTCTCCCTCTAACAAACAGGGAACACAGACACATATATATAGGGGGAAGGCCGCCTGCTGATTGGGCAGGAGATGATTGGGGGGAGTTGATTGCTGATGGCAGCCAGGTGGATGCAGTGGCAGCCAGGAGGATGGCAGGAGACAATGGCCCAGTCCCAATGTCCCCCCTAAACCCTCAAGCCCTGAGCCCTCACAGACTTATTGACGTCACCTGGTAAAGTGGTTGAGTGTGAGAGTCTGCAAGGGCTCGAAATTGCATAAATAGGAATGGGACAGCACTTGCGACAGATCATGTGACGTAACGTGTGTTTTTCAGCGATTTCACGTCACGACGCTATGAACTGTGGGTAATTTCCTTGGGCTAAGTCTGCAGAAATGCAGACTTACGGGAAGGGGCCATAAAGGGCTCAAAATGGCTGCCGGAGAGCCCTCACGCACTTGCCGAGTTGACATTGGGACACCCCTAAGCCCTCGCGGACTTCGCGGGAGCGCGCTCTTAAGTCTGCGAGTCTGCAAGGGTGGACATTGGGACTGGGCCATTGATTGACAGGACGAATGACAAGGGAGGGTGCACACAGCATGGACAGACACCTGGGGGAGACAAACATGAACAGTAACAAAGCACAGGACAGACACAATACGTAACACCCCCACCCTTAAAGAACAAACCTGTGGGTTTGTGACAATGCTTTCAAGACAAATCTCAATGAACTCAATGTACTGTATAACACTAGAATAGCTGAGGGTGGGTCAAGGTGACCCATGCAACTACATTAAAAAATAATTCTCTGCAACCGTTCAAGTTACAGCGCCCTGCTTTCATGACTTTTCCTAGATATGTGCGTTTTACGTGTCAGTGTTTTTGAAACTTCGAAATCCCACCAGGAAAAGGTAGTTTGGTCATTTTTTTAGTGTATTCTGGCTAAAAGCCGGTCAGCCATCTTTTTTTACCTGACCTGAAGGCTGCAATGCTACTTTCTCCCAGCAGATGTCGCCTAGGTTCATCAATATGTTTTTTTTTTAATAGGAATCAAGGTTGAATGAATAATCCATCCTTACATATGGATATAAGAATGTGCACAGCAATAATATTTTTGTGGTAGACTATATGTGATTTCAACAATGAATGCAAAAGGTTACACTCACACAATGGCTCATTTAGATAAAACTATGTTTAATCTCAAAACGTATGCTATCAGCTCAACACAGGTCAAATGTCTTCAAACGAATAGCACTCAATAGTCTATGATGCAAATGTTGAATTTTGAAATGCTGTGAATGTCTTGAAAACACAGCCTTATGTTTATGGATGTGAATGCTTATGTAGGCTATTGAATGAATGCAAAATTACTAGGGGTGCAGGCTATTCAACCATCTAGACCGTTTGCATTGGTTCAGGGAATAATATGTTACAATGTTGCACTTGGCTCTTGGATCGTTTTTGTTCAACTGGCAATCTGGACAAAGCAAATATATACTAGGGCTGCGAGCAGCAGTGAGCGGGCCCTCGCACCCCATGCGGGTCGGGGTGTGGCGCCGTTAAAGTGTGTGCTATTTCGGTGTCCAGTACTGAGAGAAACTTCCTGTCACCAGTAGGTGGCGCTCTAAGCGTGACTCAATACAAACGCATAGATGTGTTCAGGACAGTACCTTGATGAAGCGTGAGAAATGTTGTGTAAATCGGACAATGTATGTAGGAGTTATGATGACTTCCTGTAAACAGTAGGTGGCGCTATTTGTATGACCCAATGCTCACGCAGAGATGTGTTCAGGATGCGACCTTCATCAAGCGTGAGCAATTTGGAGTAAATCGGATAACGTATGTAGGAGTTATGAGTACTTCCTGTTTCACCAGTAGGTGGCGCTGTAAGAGTGACTCAATCCGGACGCATAGATGTGTTCAGAATGCGACCTTCATGAATCGTCAGCAATTTGGTGCAAATCGGATAATGTATGTAGGAGTTATGAGGACTTCCTTTTTCACCAATAGGTGGCGTAATAAGTATGACGCAGTACTGACACATAGATGTGTTCAGGACTGAACCGTCATGAAGCGTGAGATATATCGAACAGATTGGATAATGTATGTAGGAGTTATGAGGACTTCCTGTTTCACAGATAGGTGGCGCTATAAGTATGACGCAATACTGACACATAGATGTGTTCAGGACGCAAACATGATGAAGCGTGAGATATATCGGACAAATTGGAGAATGTATGGAGGAGTTATGAGGACTTCGTGTTTTATGGCGAAATGTCAAACTTTGGCGGGGCGCCACGGCAAGGGTGTTTGGTAAAAACTCAATTTTTTTTATAACTTTTGATCACAAAGGTCTTAAGATGAAGCTGACCCGATATGAAGTTGATCAGATGAAATCTGTAGGAGGAGTTCGTCGAAGTACGAGGCATGGAAATGGTCAAAACAAGGACAAAATGGCACATTAAGAGCAAAATGGCGGACTTCCTGTTGCATGTTGGGTATAGCTCCAAGAGACATTTTAGTGTGTCTCGATGGAATACATGTGCCCTCCGAATTTCGTTCCCCTACATCAAATAGAAAGGTGGGGCTCGCCATTTTAAATTTTCCAGGGGGCGCTCTTGAGCCGTTATATCGGACAAATTGGATAATGTATGGAGGAGTTATGAGGACTTCCTGTTTCACCAATAGGTGGCGCTATAAGTATGACGCAATACTGACACATAGATGTGTTCAGGACAGAACCCTCATGAAGCGTGAGATATATCGGACAAATCGGATAATGTATGGAGGAGTTATGAGGACTTCCTGTTTTACCAATAGGTGGCGCTATAAGTATGACGCAATACTGACACATAGATGTGTTCAGGACAGAACCTTCATGAAGCGTGAGATATATCGGACAAATTGGATAATGTATGGAGGAGTTATGAGGACTTCCTGTTTCACCAATAGGTGGCGCTATAAGTATGACGCAATACTGACACATAGATGTGTTCAGGACAGAACCCTCATGAAGCGTGAGATATATCGGACAAATCGGATAATGTATGGAGGAGTTATGAGGACTTCCTGTTTTACCAATAGGTGGCGCTATAAGTATGACGCAATACTGACACATAGATGTGTTCAGGACAGAACCTTCATGAAGCGTGAGATATATCGGACAAATTGGATAATGTATGGAGGAGTTATGAGGACTTCCTGTTTCACCAATAGGTGGCGCTATAAGTATGACGCAATACTGACACATAGATGTGTTCAGGACAGAACCGTCATGAAGCGTGAGATATATCGGACAAATTGGATAATGTATGGAGGAGTTATAAGGACTTCCTGTTTCACCAATAGGTGGCGCTATAAGTATGATGCAATACTGACACATAGATGTGTTCAGGACAGAACCGTCATGAAGCGTGAGATATATCGGACAAATTGGATAATGTATGGAGGAGTTATGAGGACTTCGTGTTTTATGGCGAAATGTCAAACTTTGGCGGGGCGCCACGGCAAGGGTGTTTGGTGAAAACTCAATTATTTTGATAACGTTTGATCACAAAGGTCTGAAGATGAAGCTGACCCGATATGAAGTTGATCGAATGAAATCTGTAGGAGGAGTTCGTCGAAATACGAGGCATGGAAATGGTCAAAACAAGGACAAAATGGCACATTAAGAGCAAAATGGCGGACTTCCTGTTGCATGTTGGGTATAGCTCCAAGAGACATTTAAGTGTGGCTCGATGAAATACATATGCCCACCGAATTTCGTTCGCCTACATCAAACTGAAAGGTGGGGCTCGCCATTTTAAACTTTCCAGGGGGCGCTCTTGAGCCGTTTTGCAATGCCTATTTCCGTCACCCATGAATTATCAAATTTTTCACCGGGACTGACGTATCTGCAAAGGTTCATCCGTTTTCATCGATGTTTAGGCTGCCGAAAAGGCATTTGTTTGGGGAGAATAATAATAACTAGTTCTGCGAGCAGCAGTGAGCGGGCCCTCGCACCCCACGCGGGTCGGGGTGTGGCGCCGTTCAAGGCTGTGCTATTTCGGTGTGCAGTACTGAGAGAAACTTCCTGTCACCAGTAGGTGGCGCTCTAGGCGTGACTCAATACCGAAGCATAGATGTGTTCAGGACGGTACCTTGATGAAGCGTGAGAAATGTTGAGTAAATCGGATAACGTATGTAGGAGTTATGAGGACTTCCTGTTTCACCAGTAGGTGGCGCTGTAAGTGTGACTCAATACCGACACATAGATGGGTTCAGAAGGCCACCTTTATGAAGCATCAGCAATTTGGTGCAAATCGGATGATGTATGCAGGACTTATGAGGACTTCCTGTTTCACCAATAGGTGGCGCTATACGTATGACGCAATACTGACACATAGATGTGTTCAGGACAGAACCGTCATGAAGCGTGAGCTATATCGGACAAATTGGATAATGTATGGAGGAGTTATGAGGACTTCCTGTTTCACCAATAGGTGGCGCTATAAGTATGACGCAATACTGACACATAGATGTGTTCAGGACAGAAACTTCATGAAGCGTGAGATATATCGGACAAATCGGATAATGTATGGAGGAGATATGAGGACGTACTGGTTCACCAATAGGTGGCGCTATAAGTATGACGCAATACTGACACATAGATGTGTTCAGGACAGAACTGTCGTGAAGCGTGAGACATATCAGACAAATCGGATAATGTATGGAGGAGTTATGAGGACGTACTGTTTCACCAATAGGTGGCGCTATAAGTATGACGCAATACTGACACATAGATGTGTTCAGGACAGAACTGTCATGAAGCGTGAGACATATCGGACAAATCGGATAATGTATGGAGGAGTTATGAGGACGTACTGTTTCACCAATAGGTGGCGCTATAAGTATGACGCAATACTGACACATAGATGTGTTCAGGACAGAACTGTCATGAAGCGTGAGACATATCGGACAAATCGGATAATGTATGGAGGAGTTATGAGGACGTACTGTTTCACCAATAGGTGGCGCTATAAGTATGACGCAATACTGACACATAGATGTGTTCAGGACAGAACCGTCATGAAGCGTGAGCTATATTGGACAAATTGGATAATGTATGGAGGAGTTATGAGGACTTCCTTTTTCACCAATAGGTGGCGCTATAAGTATGACGCAATACTGACACATAGATGTGTTCATGACAGAACTGTCATGAAGCGTGAGACATATCGGACAAATCGGATAATGTATGGAGGAGTTATGAGGACTTCCTGTTTCACCAATAGGTGGCGCTATAAGTATGACGCAATACTGACACATAGATGTGTTCAGGACAGAACCGTCATGAAGCGTGAGATATATTGGACAAATTGGATAATGTATGGAGGAGTTATGAGGACTTCGTGTTTTATGGCGAAATGTCAAACTTTGGCGGGGCGCCACGGCAAGGGTGTTTGGTGAAAACTCAATTTTTTTGATAACTTTTGATCACAAAGGTCTTAAGATGAAGCTGACCCGATATGAAGTTGATCGGATGAAATCTGTAGGAGGAGTTCGTTGAAGTACGAGGCATGGAAATGGTCAAAACAAGGACAAAATGGCACATTAAGAGCAAAATGGCGGACTTCCTGTTGCATGTTGGGTATAGCTCCAAGAGACATTTAAGTGTGGCTCGATGAAATACATATGCCCACCGAATTTCGTTAGCCTACATCAAACTGAAAGGTGGGGCTCGCCATTTTAAACTTTCCAGGGGGCGCTCTTGAGCCGTTTTGCCACGCCCATTTCCGTCACCCATGAATTATCAAATTTTTCACCGGGACTGACGTATCTGCAAAGTTTCATCCGTTTTCATCGATGTTCAGGCCGCCTAAAAGGCATTTGTTTGGAGTAAAGGAGAAGAAGGAGAATAATAATCCTTCGAGTTTCAATAGGGCCTCGCACCGCCAGTGCTCGGGCCCTAAATATAACTGGGAGTATAATATAATTATAATTATATAGGAGCATTGGTGTGAGTAAAAAGAACTGTGCTTTATCCCTCTGGAGTCTGCGCCCGCGGTGGCGTCGTACGTTTTTATAGATTTTTCCGCCATATCAACACGCACAGAAATCATATACATAATTTTACACCGTTGTTTTGGGTATAAGACGTCTGTTTCGTGTCTTGAGATTTACAGCGTTTATGATTGGTTCCTGAAGGCCTACGCCGCCTTCTCTGAATCCATTGGTTGGCGCTTTCCCCATGGATTCAGCTGTCTATCAGTCTCAGACATAATAAACCAATGACCATCCACATTATTCACCACTTTCTATCAAGAGAGCCCCCCATTGGATAAAACTGGGCCATGTGGTTTGCAAACAACTAGGGAGGATGTTTTGAATCCGGCTGGGCTAACATTACCTGAATGAACTTAGGCTACCGGAGAAGATAAAATGAGCAAACAAACACAAAAACAGGAGATGTGTTGAGGTTTTAGAGGCTGTATTTGAGTCCAGCTCATCAGAAGAGGAGCTTGGGGGATTTGGAGACGTGACAACAATTTGGATCTCGTCGATGATGTAAGTTTGGCTAGCTTCGCTAACGTTAGCCCATTCTTACCCGTAATGTTGACGTTACTGTAATGTTGCCGACTGCTTATGTTAGCTAGCTCTGTGTGTTTATGTTTTATGCTTAGCCACTGTTTATGCACACAAAATGATCAATCCTACTGTAAGTTACCTCATGAACTTATCAAGAATAAATATCCGCTCATTATATTTGTGCGTAAAGGGAGTAACTTAGGGTGGTTTCACACATAAGCTGTGTTCGGAATCGCTCCCTCGTTCAGCCCAAAATGGCTGACGCCCTATATAGTTCAATATAGTGAATAGGGAGCGATTCCGAACACAGTTTGTGCGCACCAAACGAGCTTTGGGCCCGAGAGCGCTCTGTATGGGCCTGTGTGAACACAACTATCGCAGACAAGTGTGCACTAAAACAGCCGCTCCGAGACCCTCCTGAAGAGGTGTTTTCGGAGCGGTCACAACCGATTTCTAGGAAGCTCCAGTTGTGTGAAACTGCCCGTTCTCGGACGGACGCAACATGTTTGACCTAAAAAAAGACCCGTAGTCAGATGCGCTGTGCATTGTGGGGCGCACTGTTTGTTTACTCTCCAGTGGAGTGCGAGCTAGCTAGCGAGCTAGCGCAAAGGTGATGAGGGACTGAATAACTGAAATATTATAACTGAAATAACCGAAATAAGAGGACAATATACATGAATAAGCACTAGTGCTATGAGCAACAGGCGTTGTAACATCTCCATGTTTACTTCATCTCCAACGTTAGCAGCATACCTAGGCTAGTGCTTAGGCTAGTGCTAAAATTACTCTGTCGCCATGAGTGTTATACGTTCTGCTTTTTGTGGTAATTGTAACGTTGAGTTGGCAACTTTGAAACATTTCAGTTGTGACCGTTTCTTGAACTTTTGTGAGGCGTTGTGGAGGGCCTTTGTTCGTTGGCCACCATTAGGCTGCCTGACGCAAATTCATCTCGGCTAACGTTAGCTAGCTACAGTTTTGGCAATGTAATCGTCGTCTGATTGGCTTTAAGCCAATCTTTAATCATTTTGAGAGAGAACAGAATAGCTAACTGTCCCAAATGCTCTGGCAACGTCTGTGAAAGTTCCCATGTTCATTTGGTCAATGAGTAGGCTGTGCTAGGTAGGCAGTTGGCACTACTAGCTAGCTAAGCTATTATTGCTAAAATTAGCCATCTTATTAGATTCTGCAAAACTTCCGATGTCTATCACAGGCTGGACAGTCATATCAATGTCTCTTCTGTGTGCAGTATTTCTGTCTCTTTCACTTGGTTAATTGTCCTGTCTCTCCCTCCAGCCCAGGTGGCCTATGGGCTCTGGCACATCCAAACTGGAAGGTGCCAGAAACTGGGAAAAACTTGAGGTGATGATGCAGGCGAAGGGCAAGAGGAGACATGAGGACCAGTACAGAGAACAGGTATGGAGACCAGAGTAGAACCAGGATGTTACTGTTATACTAGCACAGAACAGTGAAGATTAGCACAGACCAGCATATTCATGGGTTTCAAATGTAGTCCTAGACCTGCCATATTGGGGACCAACACAGGTGTTTCAATTTATCTTATGCAGTAGAACTAATTCATTAATTTGAAACACCTGTGTTGGTCCGGCAGGTCTAGGACTACATTTGAAACCCATGAATACGTGCAGACCAGGTACTCTATAGCCGGGCACTTGGTCTAGACTTTATCTTAATATTATTTTAAATATTATTTTAGACCACCTACTTTATCTTAATATTATTTTTTATCTTATTTTAGACCACCTACCTTGAGGCCCGAACATGGGACTCCACGCCACATCGTCCACAAACCACAGCATGCGACGCCAGTTCTTATGGTTGGTGTTTGTTTTTTCTGACCTGTTCACATTTTTTTTATTATATATACTTATCAAAGACCAATTCTTTCAGCCATTTACAAAGTCAAATTTATATTGAATTCTGTGTTTTAGATCGGCCATGACGTCTTGACTACACACAACCCCCCAGGTTATTCTGCTTTTGTTGTACAGCCATCAGACTACTGTACACCTGAGTTGTGTGCACAGTTGTGTACAGTTACAGTACCAGTCAAAAGATTGGACACCTTTGCATTCAACTGGATGGGTGGTGTCCAAACTATTGATTGTTACTGTACATGCCATCTGTCTAGACTATTTATATAGCCTACCATATGTCTAGTGTCCATCTCCATAATGTCATATGCTGTTCATACTGTACTATATGTATGCTGATATATGTTATGTAGCCTACTGTATGTTCGTTATGCTGCTTTTGAACATTTTCTTTACTGTACCTGTCTCCTCTTACGAGTATTGCATTAATCTGTGTTATATTGATGTGCTACTTTAAATAAAATTTAAAAAAAAGTTCACACATCTGTTCTCATTTATTGAATGCATTATTAGCAATATTACATGCATTAGCATAGCAACGTATAGAGTGCATTAGCATGCAGTGTGTGGGGAGGGTGGTGCAGTGTGAGCAGCAAACCACCAACGCACTGACGGAGGACGTAGGGCCGCCGAGTTGGTCGTCAGCGGGCCGCTGGCTGCCCACTCATGATCTGCTAGCTGGGCAGAGTCCCCCTGGCGCACAGTGTAATGGGCCTGCAACTTTTGGAGGATTGGAATGATCTGGCCACAGGTTGGGTTTCTTTCACTGGAGACACAGAGTGTGGATGTGTGCAGCACACGCATCGGCTCCACAAACTCCTCTGCCTTCCTGAAGTCCCCTGTGTTCATGCTGTTGACTCTGTCCTTCTCCACCTACTTCCTGAGCTGTGGGTCCAACTGACAGGAAAACACAAACAAATCACACACAAACAAAATTAGTCACCCAAAATCTATCAATTTACTAGCATTAATTTTCGTATAGCCTAACTGAGTGAATAACATATTGTATGTTGCTGTTATCTTTAATGACAAAATAATAAAATGCATGATTCAAAAAACGATAAATTAGCATTACACTTTAATATCATTCATTTTTCAATCATGCATCTATAATCAAAAGAATGTACTGAGATGTGATCTCACTGAGCAATTGCTGCTTCTCCTTCAAGACCACTTTGGCCTTGTGGGACGTCTTCATCCACACCACTGTGGCACGGACCCTGGCTGCCCAGTTGGACTTGTAGATCTTCTGAGCGGCCATGTAGAGAAGGGTTTGTACTTGAGGTTGAGAGCCGCTAAAGCCTCCCTATAGAAAATTGCTGTGGGAATGAAGCAGAACTAACATTTCTTGGTAGGGCTGTAGGCTAACCAAAAGCCATACCTTGTAGCCCTCCCCAACCCCCACGGGTTTACATTGACATGCAAATAGGCCTAGCTGAGGAAAACCATGATGGTCTCATTTCATTACAGGCTACCATTTGACAACAGCGCACGCTGAGGGAAACAGTTGTCTCATTTCACTAGTGCTAGCTAGCTAGTTGATGTGAAGCTAGATTCCCCCCCCGCTTCAGTATGTACGCCAAAGAGTTTAGAATAACTCATGTGATACAATAACAATAGTCATGTGGTTGAGCTCTATCACATATTTCACATTGTCAAACTTGACAGAACATTTGAACAGTTTAAACAAAGCAACAACAAACAAATTATAGCTTGCTTACCTGACTCACTCTGGAAATATGCTGTGGTAGTGAGGATCGCTCCAGTCACCACGTAACGTTAGCTTAGTATTGTGGTTTCTGCAGGTCAGTCAGGTGGGCGGGTCACGGTGCAACCATTTTTTTCTCTATTTAGGGCAAAGTTAATTGTAAACTGGTGAGTAAAACGTTTACATGAACTACGGAGAAATATCACCAACATTTACAATCAACATTAAAATAAAAAAAAGATTAATTGCCTACAGTTAGGGTGGCAACTGGGTTGGCAAGGCATTTTTCAGGGGTGGCAATAAGATGATGTTTACTTTAGTTTATGTGGCATCTGATCTGGCATTTTATTTGAACATGTATGTTTTTATAGGCCTATCATCGTATCACTTATCACCCAATTTAATTGGTCTCGGTGTAGGTAGGGGAGAGCCGGTTCAAAATTCGCATTTTTTGGTTTGATTCCATCTACAACGAAAATAAGATAGAGATTCCAAATGTTATGACACAACTTGTCCTTCACTATTATCAACTGTAATGTTCGTGTCCTATCTCTGTTTTTTGGGCATGTAATTCTCGTTACTTTCAACAAATGTATTATTAGACATAATATCATACTAATATATAGCCTTCCTGAGCTGCCTGCCTGATGGTCTCAGGGCTAAAGAGACCGCGCGTCGTTTTCCTCACCCTAACTAACCCCCCCAACCCCCACGAAATTCAAATTAGTTTGAGCATACATTGACATGCAAATATGCCGTCTGTCTGCGGGTAGCGAATGTCAAAAGACAGGGAGCAACCTTATATTACAGCCAACTCTGTGATAAGCTGATGTGTACTTTTTTTACATTTTATGACACACAACTTGCACATGTTCTTCACTATTATCAACCATATCATAATAATATATAGCCTTCAATGACTTACAGAGCTGCCTCACACTCTTGTTTGTAGCCCTCTGCAACCCCCACCCATACAACAGTATACTACAACTAAATAACATTGGTTGGATAGGCTAATAATAGCCTAATAAAAAACTGTTTGAGCTACCTAACGTTACCTACCATTAGCTCAACCGGGACAGTTTCCAGTTAGCGATGAGAGGCAAAGTCCCAAGCCCAGTTGATAGCCTCCATCGTGGGATGAGGGTTGTGCAATTGTTCACAATCCAGTTTCATACACCCAACGTTAGGCTAGCTAAGCTAGCTAGCAAGTAAGCAGTTGCAAAGTTGCAAAAATGATGCGGGGGGCAATATCTCTCGCTAGCTATGCATGCCGTATTATATTATTTTAAGAGTTGGCCCCAAAACACAAAAACGTTAATTTGAAGTTAAAAGCAAACAAAAGCTGGGGCCGTATATAAACTAGGCCGTCTCATTCATAACGGCGACAGGCACTAGCCTGGCAGACTGCATCGAATAGTTATCAAACAAGCTTGGGAACTAACGTTAGCTGGCATAATCCAATAATTCCCCCAAAAGAACCCCTCCACTGCACAAGCTTTTTACCAAACCTAGCTAATAAGCACAAGCTACTGAGTGCAACGTTAGCCCTGCTAACGGAGAGAACGGATTTGGAGGAGATTGTTGCAGCTGGTGCTAAATGAGGCAAAGGAACATGTCAAATAGAATACAACAAACATGCGGAAAATGTATTCAATCACTTCTTCTTACGGCCAGTGTCGATGCAACTATTACTGCCCTCCACAGAATGTTGCTACATACTTCACGTCCAGATGTAAACAAGCCGGATTGGTGCTGCAGCCCCAACGAGTGCTCCAAATCCCCCCAATGCGATAAAAACCTTCCCAAATATTATATATTTATTTAGTATAATATATATCTATATATCATAATACATGTTAAGAAAAATGCCTTTCTGCTCAAATTCCCAAAATAATAACTAATGTGGTAAAACTGCAACACAAGCCTACCCCAGCGGCTTGGCTAAATCCGACCGGGCCTGAGTAAACATGGAATTCATCCATAAATCCATCTATAAATTGCTCAATAGGTGAATAGTCCTACATCATACTGCGCCAATGTGTTCTTATTTTTCAAGTGTTATCAGTGATATGCTTTCTATTTGATAATAGGGCTTGGGAAAACGTAGTCCCAGACACGACCATCTTATTTCTAGACAGGTGTATCTATTTTTAGCCCAAGCCGATACAGCCGCATTTGGTGTCACAAACACACACACGAGCGCCATCTAGCGGCCATTGTGTGTCAATAACAGCCTCCCATTCTAAAGACTGCGGGGGCATTTGACCCACCCCCCAGCTATGCTGGTAAGTTTCAAATGCTTGGCGCTGCTAGTGTTAACCTTGTTTGGCCATAGCAAAAAAAACAACAAAGGCCCTGGCAAGATGCCCGGTCATATGTGCTATACTAACAAAAAAACTGCTTCAAAAACAAAGCACCAAAAATAATGAGCCTACATTACCTCATGGACTCATTTTAGCAGTGGAGCCGAGAGAGGGCATCAGCCACGACATTCTCGGACCCCTTTTAGTGGCGCACCACCAATGGAACACCCTGAACCAGTAACGCCCACCGCATAAGGCGCTGGTTATGGTTATACACGCGGTTTAAGAATACCAACGGGTTATGGTCTGTGAAAACTTCAATCTGATACGGGCTGGACCCAAGGTACACCTCAAAGTACTGTAAAGCTAACAATAATGCCAACGTCTCCTGCTCGATGGTTGAGTATCTGGATTGGGCTTTGGTGAACTTACGTGAGAAATAGCAGACGGGATGATCAACTCCGTCTGCGTCTTCCTGTATGAGTACAGCACCCGCACCTACAGCACTCGCATCCACCTCCAGCTTAAATGCTTTGTTGAAATCTGGGGCAGATAGAACAGGAGAGCTACACAGTAATGCTTTAACTGACTCGAATGCAGCTTGACACTCAGCAGACAACCGATAGAACACAGATGGACTGAGCAACCCAGTGAGAGGAGCTGCTACTGTAGTAAAGTTACGACAGAATCCTCTATAGTAGCCAGCCATCCCTAAAAACCTGCGCAGTTGTCTGCGAGTAGCAGGGGCTGGGAAGTCAGCGATGGCAGAGACTTTTGCCGATACAGGGCGCACCTGACCATGTCCTACCTCCTTCCCGAGATAGGTAACTGTGGCCTCACCAAACTCGCACTTGGCCAAGTTGACAGTTAAGTGGGCGTCGGCCAACCGTTGGAACATAACCTGCAAGGAATTCAGATGATCTGCCCAGTTGGCAGAGTGTATGACCAGGTCATCTAAATAGGCTGTGCAGTTAGGCACACCAACCAAGACTGTGTTAACCAGGCGCTGGAAAGTGGCTGGGGCGTTACAGATGCCAAACGCCATCACTGTATACTGGAGGAAGTTATCTGGAGTGACAAAGGCTGATATCTCTGAAGCCCGAGCTGTTAATGGGACCTGCCAATAACCCTTTAGCATATCAAGTTTACTGACAAAGGTGGCATTACCAATAGTATCTACACAGTCATCTATGCGGGGTAAGGGAAAAGAGTCGGGGGTGGTAACGGCATTCACCTTACGATAATCTGTGCAGAACCTGCTTGTACCATCTGGTTTGGGATTCAGAAGACAGGGAGAACTCCACGGACTTGTACTGGGAACGGCTAAACCATGTTCCAACAAATAAGCAACCTCCTGTTGCATGACTTTTCGTTTGGCCTGATTAACCCTGTATGCATGTTGCTTAATCGGGAGCGCATCACGGACCTCAATATCATGCGTCAAAACAGACGTGCGCGAGGGAACATCGGAGAACAGACAGGGAAAAGACTTGACCACATTCACCATGTCATCCTGCTGCTGTGGGGTTAAATGTGTCAAATGCTCACGGAGAGAGCCCAACATTTCTGAGTTGCTTAGCCTAGCACACTGCTGTGGCAGGTTGCGCAGGATAAAACCATCCGCATCAACAGCATCACTGAGAGCTGTGACATTTAAAACGGGAACACTGGCAACCTCATGGAGCTCACTTTCACTTTCTCTGGCGTGATACAATTTGAGCATGTTTATATGACACACGCGGGACTGACGTCTCCTGTCAGGGGTCTGTATCACATAGTCAGTCTCACCGAGTTGTCTGTCAACGACATAAGGACCACTAAAACGAGCTGACAGTGCGGAACCAGGAACAGGCAACAACACTAATACTTTATCTCCTGGTTGGAGAGACCGCTGGATAGCAGTTTTGTCAAAATGAGACTTCATCTTGATCTGAGAGGAAGACAACGCTTCTCTTGCTAAGGCACACGCCTCATGTAGTCGCCCCCTAACTTGACTGACATAATCCAAAACACTTTGGGGACCAGGATCTGTGGACATCATCTGATCCTTCAGCACCTTCAACGGCCCACGCACAGTATGGCCAAAGACTAAGTCTGCGGGACTGAATTTAAGGGATTCCTGCACTGTTTCACGGACGCCAAATAACACAAATGGGATCCCTTCATCCCAATCCTTGCTAGTGTCAAAACAGTACTTGCGCAGCATAGCCTTGAGCGTCTGATGCCACCTCTCCAAGGCTCCCTGACTCTGGGGGTGGTACGCACTGGACACTTTGTGCGTGATGTTGAGGGTCTTAAGGACCTGAGTGAACAACTTGGACAGAAAGTTAGATCCTTGGTCTGTTTGGATGACTTTCGGGAGACCAAATGTGGCAAAGAATTTGGTCAGGGCGGCTATAACAACCTTAGAGGTTATTTTACGGACTGGTATGGCCTCTGGGTAGCGGGTAGCAGCACACATGATGGTTATCAGAAACTGGTTACCTGATTTGGTGCGAGGAAGGGGACCCACACAATCGACAATGACCCGCTCGAACAGCTCCCCCATCACGGGAATTGGATAGAGAGGAGCTGGAGAGAGAACCTGGTTAGGCTTACCTACAACCTGACAGGTATGACAGGTTTTGCAATGTGCAGCTACATCTTGTTTCAAGGCCGGACAAAAGAAATGCCTCAAAATACGGTCATATGTTTTTGTGACTCCTAAATGACCGGACCAGGGACTGTCATGCGCTAAAGCCAATACTTGTGCACGAAACGGCTTCGGGACAACAATTTGCCGCACAGAACTCCAACTGCTGTCGGTTCCCTTCTTAGGCATCCATTTGCGTACGAGGAGTCCATCCTCTACCATGTAAGCTACAGTCGGCTTAGCAGCTTGCTCTGAGCTCACAACAGACAAAAAACAGTTAGCTAAACTAGCATCCTGCTTCTGAGCATTTCTCAATGTATCACTGGTAACAGGAAGCAATAAATCACTGGGTTCTGATTGTATATGCTTGTCTGGGCCTCGTTCTTTAACAAGACGGGGGGGTGACACATCATCATCTGCACTGAATAAGTGACCAAACACTGTGTCCCCTAAGTCACATACCTCTTCGCCCACCCTCCGGGCCTGGGCACGGGGGACCACACAGGCTGGAAACGCAGCAGGGAATTCCCTTCCCAAACTGTCAAGAGAAACTGGCTTGTCAGGAGGAGCAAACACTTCCAGCACAGGTAACACCAACCCACCGGCGATATCATTACCCATGATTAACGTGACTCCTTTCACAGGGAGAGAGGATTGTAGAGCAACTTTAAAGTGACCATTGACCAGTTTGGAGTGCAAGCAAACGTGGTGTAAAGGCACTGGCACATGTCCCATTTCTATCCCTTGTAACAGTACACTGTACCCACATGAGGACGCATCTGACCAGGGCAACACATCCTCTAAAATTACAGACTGCGCAGCACCTGTGTCGCGCAGTATATGAATGGGCACCACTTCAGAGCTGTCGTTCAATGACACCGAACCATTGAATATGAAGGGTGCATAGCTCGGATCAGGTGACTCAGAGCGCACTGTGGTGTATTGAGTTCCAGCAGCAGGCATGGTCCTAATCAACCCTACAGGTTTACGGGGGTTAGAGAAGGGAGAAGACTGATTAGTCCCCTGTATCCGCTGCCTACAGTCTTGTATCAGATGCCCTTTCTTGTGACAGTAGTAACACTCGCGAGTCTCTTTGGGACCAGGAGATGAAACACATCCTGTCTTCTACCAATGCTTACATGAAGTGAGATGAAACACATCCTGTCTTCTACCAATGCTCACATGCAGTGAGATGAAACACATCCTGTCTTCTACCAATGCTTACATGCAGTGCCAGTAGATTTAACTCATCCTGTCTTCGCCATAAATGAAGTATCGGAATCTCAAGTGGCAAAAATATTAAGATCAAGAACTAAATATTAAGATCAAGAACAAAAGCTCTAAAGCTAAGGATGTGTTTGGGCTGGACTCCTCTTTCCTGAAGAAGCATAGGGAGTCACTCTCAGAGCCCATTACCAAAGTGGTTAATGCCTCTGTTAGAAAGGCTAACACCATTTTTTAAGTCAGGGAATATAAATGAGGTTAGCAACTACAGACTCATTAGCATTCTCCCTATAGTCTCAAAGATAGCTGAGAAGAGTATAGCTGAGCAACTAATCACCCATCTCAACAATAGTCCCTATCCACTTCACCCTATGCAGTTTGGGTTCAGAGCCAACCATTCCACCGAAACCACAAACTGCTTCTTTTTAGAGACTGTAAAAGTGAAAATGGACAAGGGGGGCGTGATTGAAGCCGTGTTTTTAGACCTGAAAAAGGCTGTTGATACCACCAGTCACAATGTGCTCATCACTAAGCTGTCCATGTTTAATTTTTCACCTCATGCCTTAAATTGGATGAAATCATATCTTGAGGGTAGAACACAATGTGTCAGAATAAATGGTGATCTATCACCCCCCTGGAACATAATGTGGGTGTGCCACAGGGATGGATCCTGGGCCCTCTCCTGTTCAGTCTGTACTGTACATAAATGGCCTGCCCTCTGTCTGCTCTGGTTCTCTAGTCCACATGTATGCGGATGACACAGTCATCTATGTGCATGCTAAAAACAAAGCAGAGGCAGCAAGCAAACTCAATGCAACCATGATACAGGTAGTTCAATGGCTCACTGACTGCTGCCTCCACCTGAATGCAAAGAAAACCATCTGTATGTTCTTTGAAACCAGGCCAGGTCAAGCCTGGCTTGTTTTTGTTCAGGACTGGTCGAACAGAAGCTAGTCCAACACTGAACTAGCTGTGAATTGAAATGACAGGAAATAATGTCTGATAAATTAAGGTCCGCCGGGGCCTTGAACCCCCGTCTCCCGGGTGGGAGTCCTGTGCTCTCACCACTACTCTACTTGTGCAGCGGAGATCGGCGGGTTGGTTTTGGTGTCCTTCTTCCAGTCCCTAGTCAGTCCCTCCAGAAAAACGCGATTATGCGATCGCATAATTCATTGCATTATCAGGTAAAAGGCGCAGATTATGCAAGGGACACATAATTTTAGAAAGAGCGCATTTTCACCGCGATAATCACTGAACTGAAACGTGGAATATGCGGGGCTCGCTTGATTTCATACTTTCCGCATTTTTCTGCTTCAGGTTGTAATGTTTTTCACCTCGTTTGTAGGGTTGCCACCTTCAATGGGGAAAGATAAGGGACACCTTGCCAGCAGTCCCATGCTCACGGAACACAAATCAAGCAGGGGTCTGGGGGTCCTCCCCCATGACATTATGAGTGTCAGACATCTAATTTCCAGCATTCTAGTGAATTGCACCAATTTCTGTTTAATATATCAAGTTCAAAGTCCTCTGCTATTCTCATCATGAATGAAGGAAATAAATAGCCAATAAGAGTAGGCTAAAGCACAGCTGCATCAATTATATTAAGATCAAATCAATAAACATCAGATCATAGACATGGGCAAAATGTTTGGTCTGATAAACTTGGAAATAGCAAATGACCTGAACGACCACAGAGACCAGACATCAGGGTTGTTTATAAGTTCCAAGGCTGCCTTTTAAGACTGCCTTCAATCATGACGCCGGTCTATACCGTACCTGGTCTACACCATACCTGGTCTACACCATACCTGGTCTATACCGTACCTGCTCTATACCGTACCTGGTCTATACCGTACCTGGTCTATACCGTACCTGGTCTAGGCGCTCTCGCATCGGCTATGGTTTTGTTATTTCTCGTATCATTCCAAGCATGTGAAGACGTAGTGTAGGCTATATGCATTAGAGTGGGGTGTACACGAAAATACAGGACAGGTTCTTGCATTTTTCGCATATTCTTGCAATATTTGCAATTTCCCGCAACTTCAGAAAATCCCCGCTTTTTCAACGCATAAAATCACATAAAAACCCTGCATATTCCATTGTATAATCAAGGATTTTTGCCTGCATAATCAAGGATTTTTGCCCGCGTTTTTCTGGAGGGACTGCCTAGTGTGGGTTGGGGTTAGAATAAGGGTTGGGGTTGGGACAGGATCTGACCTATAAGGCAAGGGGTAAAGGTTGGAGTGAAAGGATGAACATGTGGAGGTTTGGGGTATAGTCCCATAAAGTCATCCCCACTGGGGCCTTGAACCCTCGTCTCCTGGGTGGGAGTCCTATGCTTTCATTGCTACTCTACTTGTGCAGTAGAGATCGGCAGGTTGATTTTGTTGTCCTTTATTTTGGTGTGCTGGGACTACTGCCTCTTGTGGTGACAACAGAGAAATGCAGGTCAACGTTGACCGGAGGGAGGGAGGGAGGGAGTGATAACCGGACAAACACTATTCTAGGTGCGCTGGCTTACAGCCATGCACAAAAAATCACTGCCTCTTGTGGTAGCAACATAGAACTTCGGGTCAACAACCCGACGGAGGAAGGGAGAGAGGGAGGGAAGGAGGGAGGGAGTGACAACCAGACATTTGCTATCTTTGGTGCGCTGGCTTACAGCCACGCACAAAAAGAGCATCCAAAACACCTGATCCAGATGTCTTCGCTGCTGGTGAGAGGCTCCAAGTGGTGACAGAATGCAAATACCTTGGAATCATCCTAGATTGCAACCTTACATTTAAAAAACAGGTTAAAAAGGTTACACAAACAGTCAAATTCAATCTATCAAATTTTAGGTACATTAGAAACTGTCTGAACATCGAAGCTGCAAAATTGTACTTCCATGCAATCATGTCCCATCTCACTTTCTTTCTCTCCAGCTGGACCCAGGCCTGCAAAACAACTCTAGCACCCATACAATCAGTTTACAAACAGGCTCTGAAGGTTCTGGACAAAAAACCTATCTGTCACCACCACTGCAATATCCGAGATAAGCATGCCCTTTTAAGCTGGGACAACATCATAAAGCTAACGGATGCCAGTCTGGTTTTTAAAATCCTCTGTGGTCTGGCCCCACCACCACTCAGATGTTTTCACTGAGCAGCAGATACAGCAGATCTGTGGTAGCGGGTGATTTTATAGTCCCACTGAGGAACAGCTCATTCAGCCAGTCAGCCTTCTCAGTGAGAGCTGCTGAGACCTGGAACTCCATACCAATTCACATCCGCAATACTGAAACACACAGATCATTCAAGCGCACTCTCAAAACATGGCTAAGAAATAATCAGGCAAGTGACCATAACAGCCCTGGTCACACTACAGCCTCCTGACCTTGCCTGCCTGCTTGCCTGCCTGTTCATGTGGTACCTTTACGTCTGTCTGTCTGTCTGTCTGTCTGCTCGTATACCATTGTCTGTCTAGTACTGTCCTTGCTTTTTGTCGTTGTAATCTGTCTTGTATTCTCTCTGCATTTTGTATTATATTTTCATTTCTTGTCTGTTAATTACTATGTTCTAAATGTACATGAAATGTCTTTTTACTGTCTTATCTTTTCCTAATCTGTTTTTTAAAATGTCTTTCTTACTGTTTTTATCCGGCACTTAAGATCTTTCCCAGGGACAGCAGTTGAAAACTAGCTACTCAGCTAACACGGGCACATTTACTATGAGGGCTCATTTTCTAAAATGTTCCTAAAATTGTTGATTAATGTGCATTGTCCCTGTAAAAAAATAAACTGAATAAAGAATAAAGTAAAGTATTAACAGGCTATAATATTAGCACAGCAGTGCAGAGATTACAAGATTGGATTCAAGATTATTTTAAGAGCAGGGAATGTGCCCCGGACATGGAAGACAAACAAGGATAGAAATGGGCACGGCTGATTAGCTGATAACTCTTGTAGGCTAGTAGACTATTAACTAACAAGTAGTTTATTGTTCAGCACAAGTTCGGTCTGAACCCATCGTAAATCCCTTAGCGATGCCCTCTGTTCATCCCGTTACAGTTTTAGCTCAATTAGAGCAAAATGATACCTTTTAAAAAGGAGAGTTGCAGTATAGCGCACATCTACTCTACCTGCGCAAATTACGTTCTCAGTGTGGGCCTACAATACACTATATGAAAATGAATGATGAAGACAAGGTTTTTGTAAGCTACATACATCACTGGAATGTTGCGTTTTAAAATTGTATTGATCCAAATAAAATATAGGGACTATCCATATCTTAATATAAATCCAATCTATGAACAAAAACAACATTTCCTTATGCAAAGGGAAAATTTGATGACATGGCTTTTCTAGCTGTCGGTAGCCTAGGCGTAGTGGTGGGGTACAGACAGCCAGAAAAGCCATGTCACCAAATTGCCCCTTTGAAAATGTTGTTCTCAGATTGGATTTATATTAGGCTATGGATAGTGAACCATATGGATAGTTACAACTGTGTTAATGATTGGTGCCCTTTTTTGGGACTTGTATATATATGTCCATGTTTCTCATTCACCTCATGGCTGACGAAGGCTCCACGCTGAAACGTTCTCTCTTTCTGCCCATTAAAATGGCAATTTGATATAGCCTCCCATGAGTGCCGGTCTCTCTTTTTTCATATGGATAGTGACCCGACAGTGAGTACAGGTCAGTTGCCTACTATTTTATTCCCTTCTTTCACGTTCTTCACGTCGTAGCTAGCACTACCCGTTTACTTCAGGTTTTGTTTGCCACCACTACTTTCTGCCACCACACTGTGCACACAACTGCAGTGATGCAACTGTGACGTCGACTCCAAATTGGTCTATTCGACACAACAGTACACCCCCCTTCTCTCTCACTCCTGCTCCCATGCACCCACCTGGAAACAGGAGCTGAGAGGAGAGCTGCAACGATACTGTGCAGTATACTTTCATTCTCAAAAATAATATTGCATTGGTTTTCAGAATAAGAAAAAGTGATAAAAAGAGGAAAAACCAAGGCAAAAGTGAAATCTTGAAACATCTTGAGAAATTCCAAGACATCATAAGACATCTTTCAATAGTGACACATCTTAAGACATCTTGAGACATAAATATTCGACATGTCTTAAGACATGTTTTCAGACATGTCTTCACTGACAAAATACATCTCAAGATGTCTTCACAAATGTGTCTTAAGACATCTCAAGACAAGGTGATGACTGGGTATGTTGTCAATCAAAATCAGTTCAATCATTCAATCAGTAATGTTACAGGGCTCAGTTTCCATGTAATTTATATTGGCTGCTCTAAATTATCTTTGCCAGCAGGTGTCAGTAGTGTATACAGCATTTAATGAGGGCTTGAGTAATGAATCTATTACACAATGTGCCTCGAAGCCTCTGTGTTTCAGAAAGCCTCATTTCGCCATCACTAACTAGGCTACTTCCTCGCAAATCCTCCTTTTAGTGCTGCTGGTAACTTCAGTGCCATAAGGAAGTTAGCCTGATACACCGGACATTTCACAAGTGTCTGTTCTGCTTAAATCTGAACGGCTTTTGAAGAACATTTAAAATTGTTTGCATTAAACATAAACAGACATGATGGCAACGAGCGTTTCTAACTTGCAGCCGCTTCTGTGAAGTTTAAAATAGTTTGCAAACATTCACGTAGGAAGGCGAAAGTGAAGCTGAGAGCCAAAGGCAAAAGTGCCTATTAATATTGCAGATTTAAACCCAAAGCTAATGGGGAGCTTGATAACAGGTAATCTGTAAACTCTAGAGCCTTCTCTCTTGCTGAGTGGAAACGTTTGAGTTATTTTCCGCTGCGCCACACCTATCAGCCCCAACACAATGCTGATTCTCTCCCTATTTGAAAACTCTGGTTAAACACTAACTATATTAAATAACCACTCACATCTCTCACTGTTATTTCCACTGATATTCTGAAAGGTTATTCTGAAATAAAGTAGCCTACTTACTCTGTATTGTCCTCTCCGCTTTGAGATGGTATTATTTTCTGTCGAAGCAAAAGCTGAAACTATTTAGACTTTAGTTTTCAGGTGTGGTCAGGTGTGCCTCTCCCTTCTCTCTCACTCCTGCTCCACCCACCAGGAAACAGGAGCTGAGCGTTGCAGCTGAGAGCAGAGCTGTGGAAAGAAACACATACAGGTTAAACACCCCATACTGTATAAAAACCCTCATACTGTCTCTGTGTGTCAGTTGGTCCTTGATGATGTGTGTGAATCATGTGTTTGTTTGGATTATAAGAGATGAGTCTGACTAATGCTATCTGCAGGTGCAGTGTGCTTCACTTGACCTAAAACAGCACAGAGATCAACAAGGTTACTCATGAGGGTGAAAGTCTCATGGAAGATGGAAAGATGGTCAGGTAAGTTAGTGCTGGCAGTGTGGTGAATAGCCATATGAAAAAAAAATTGTGCTGTAATAATGTCAGTGTTTGGAGTCGACTCACAGTAACTACAGCGCACTTTAAGAACAACCCTCATTTCATTTCAAACCGTTATTTATACTTGTGAAACACTGAGGTTTTGCTCATTTACAGTGAAAATAGAGAAACACTTACTCTGCCCCCATCTCTCTCTCTCCCTCTCTCTCTCTCTTTCTCTCTCTCTCTCCTCCTACCTTTACTCTTAAGATTTCAAAATACTCACTTTATTTTGTTGGCACTACTTCTGAAAAATGTACTCAGCTTGTCCGTACAAAATGGCTCCTTGACTGTTGTTGGGCATCACCCAGATGAAGTATGCTGAAGGTAGAGCTATAAACGTGTTTTACTGTTTACTGTACATTTCACTGCAGCTGACTCAAAGAGTACATATTAACAATAGAACACTGATCATTCAGATCATTTATTGTGGTGTGTTATCAGTCACTGTACTTTGCTTCATAATGCCATGATAACAGCTTAAATATTAACAGGAATCGAAAGCAATTCTGTTTATCTGAACTAAATTGGCTGGACTGATGAAGTGCGCAGCTGGAGTGAGAGAGATAAAGAAAGAGAGATAGAGAGAGGGGGAGACAGTGAAAGAGAGAGTGGGAGACAGTGAGAGGTAGATATAGTGCAGGAGAGGGCAGGAGAGAGAGAAGGAGACAGAGTCATAGAGAGTGGGACACAGTGAGAGATGGAGAGAGAGGGCAGGAGAGGGAGAGGAAGAGGGAGAGAGTGTGGGAAATAAAGTGAGTGTGGGAAATAAAGTGAGTGTGGGAGAGAGTGTGGGAGACAGTGAGAGAGGGAGAGAGACAGGCAGACATAGTGAGAGATGGAGAGAGAGGGAGACAGAGTGAGAGAGGAAGAGAGAGATAGGCCAGGAGAGGGAGAGAGAGGGAGACAAAGAGTGATAGGGAAGGAGAGGGAGAGAGAGAGGGAGACAGTGAGAGAGAGAGAGAGAGAGAGAGGAGGGGCAGGAGAGGGAGGGGTGAGAGAAAGAGAAGGTTGTAAGCACACAAGATAGATCATCTAGCCATGCATCATCTATTGACTGGACTCATGGCTGTGCCCAAAATCTGTCAGCATGCAAGCTGTGCCATGTTAACCAGATCTACAGTCATGCTATAATTTGTGTAACGTCACATATCAGTCAAAAGATCGGTATAATATTTGGTAAACAACTGATATTACCGTGTTTGTCAGTTCAGCCTCATCCATGATGGAAAGAGTATTCCATGTGTGATGAAAAGTTGAGCTAATGTCTATGGCAGCACATCTCTATGAAGCATGAGGCAGTGAAAGATGATTGGCTGAAAAGGAGTTCTGTGAATCAGTACTTGATTGCTCTTCCTCAAGGACCCGGATGAGTATGGGCTTGCATACACATATCCTGTATAATATACACATTACTCTGTGAATAGTGTACACATAATTGTACTTCTCCCCCCCCCCCCCCCCAGTTATAAATTACATTTTTTTTGTGTGTTAATACAGGGTAAATGGAGAACAAGGAGTTGAAGATGTGGACAAAGCACGATGCATGTTCACAGTTCGAGGCTGTGGAAGGGGAAGCTTTATCTCAGGCCTAACAACAAAACATGCTGGTTTCTGGTGGCCAACCAACCCTGACGATTTATGTGTGACCCAAATTTATTTTATGAGCTTGTCTGAAAAAAAGTTTCTGAAGCGGTTTCTGAGTGGTCTACATTTTTGTAGAGCGCCCCTTGCTCCAGAGAGAGCCAGACCTCAGCGATGAATGCAAATGGCTGCGATCTGTCAGCATGGACGTGTCCACCATAACTGTTTGGCCATGCAACGCGCCTCTCAAAATTGTCAGATTGGGTGCAAAAACATTTAAGAAGTGCTCCAGGAAGTCAAACAGTGCCCTTGTAGCTTTATATCAGCAGCCGGCAAAGTAGATAGAGCTGACAAATGGACAGACAACGATGTGGTGTCAACCTCCACCCAGCAGCTTGGTGCGCATGCTGGCGTGTTGAGTTTCAATGAAAGTATTTAGCACTGAAGTGTGCCCCACAGCCAGAATCGGGGCCCTCCACAGCTCAAAATAAGCCTACTCCGTGTGCCTTCCACATACTGTTGGGTGCAGCAACTCAAACATTTACCTCCACCGAAAACCATACAGAACAACAGAATGTGTTTAACTGAACTGTTTAACTGTCTCAACTTTAGATAAGGGAATGGAGAACGGAACATAACTCAGAGAATGAGATCATTAATGGAAAACACCTCTTCATATAATCAGATGATGCTCTGTTTGTGAGTTCAGTTCATGCTAGACAATTGGAGAGTGAACTCATCACAACTGCGCAGTGTGATTTGATGCCAGAGATTCAATAAAGTATTGAAACTTGCTTCGACGTATCTGATTCTTCTTCCTTACGACCAGAAACCAAAGGTCACCACATTTTTGCCGCTGCGAGCAGGGTCTGGTTCAAAAGATTGAAAAAGGGCCTGCGAGCGCGGGGCAAGTGGTCTGATCAGCCAAAAGAGAGGTAAGCGTTATTATCACTCTCAAAAATGGCCTCGTGAGCGTGGGACCCCCGTGGGCCGGCTTCAGTCAACCAGACCTAAAGAACTGATTTGACATTTCTGGAAGTAAGAGTCATCACACATCTGCTAAATTAAACTACTAATATACTGCATGATACATGATGTATCTCACCTAACTTTGAGAGCGTATAGTTGGGTTTATTTTGTACTTGTGTCAGAAGGAAATGCATGATGCGTTCAAAGTAGTTGTTAGAAGAATAATGGATGATCCATTATTTAGTAGTAAAGTAGTTGTTTGCCATAGCGCATAATGCACCGTCCGTCTTTAATATCTGTTGAACTTTGAGTTGTGTCATTCTGAAACTATTCTGAGATTAGAGTAGTCATCAAGAGGTGACAGTGAGATTTTTGTTGAACTTTGAGTTGTGTCATTCTGAAACTATTCTGAGATTAGAGTAGTCATCAAGAGGTGACAGTGAGATTTTTGTAGACTTGTATTATTGAGAAGAGTTGTGAGATGTTTCCTTTTGAAATAGAAGAAGAAGAAGAAGAAGAAGAAGAAGAAAAAGTAGAGAACCCGCAACACTGAGGACCTAGGCAAGGCAAGGGTTTTATGCAGAAAAAATTGAAATTTATTTCAATATAACGACGTTTCGACCCTTGGGTCTTTGTCAAGTGAAATTCCTTTTGAAATAGAACAAGGGTTTTGCTGCAAATGAGTCTAGATAGGGCCAGAAAGATAGGGCCTAGGTACTGTAGCTTTATCTGAGAGCAAGTCCAACATTTGGCGTGCATTTGTGGTGTGTTGGTGCCATCAAGTGGCTATTGTTGAAATAGTTCCTATATGAGTGTGTGGGTCTAGACTGATTATAAGGATATTTGTTTAAGTGTTGATTTGGTGTTGGTGAGAAGTAACAGAGTTGTTGTGTGTCTTGTCTTTATTGTACTACCGGTAAATATATATACGTTTGGTGTTTGGGTGTGGTCCGAAGGACCACCATATAATAGGCTATGTTGTATAAAGGAGTGATGTAAGCTATTGTTATTGGTCTGGTTCTCCTATACTGTCAATCTGATATAAGCATATACACACCTCACATTAGTCTCTTTCTATTTTAATAAGCATATACACACCTCACATTAGTCTCTTTCTATTTTAATAAGCATATACACACCTGACATTAGTCTCTTTCTATTTTACTAAGCATATACACACCTTACATTAGTCTCTTTCTATTTTACTAAGCATATACACACCTCACATTAGTCTCTTTCTATTTTACTTTTTTAAATAAGCATATACACACCTCACATTAGTCTCTTTCTATTTTACTTTTTAAATAAGCATATACACACCTCACATTAGTCTCTTTCTATTTTACTTTTTTTTTTCAAAAAAGCTCAACCGGTACCTTTTCTCTGCGTCAAAACGGTGATCACAGAGTTCACTCCCGCTCCATATGCACCGTATGCGGGCGGAATACAGGGCATGGCACCTCCGTGACAGCCTAGCAGCCAAGGAATTGGTCAGCGGGTCCGGAGTTGCTGGGGCGCGAACCCCAACGTCTGTTTCTGCGCGCTGCGGATATCGCTGGGAGGGGGGGAGCAATGGGCACTAAAATAAACGCAGAAGGAGATGGGAACGGAGATGAGAACTAGCCATCAAGACAGATTGATGAAAACAACCGTTTCGCGGCAGAAAATAGATTTTTAGAAACTGCATTCTAAGTGCCCCGACCACCGCCATTACATGGATATACTGGCTCACGCTGGATTTTAAATTTCTTCTACATGCCTCAGAACTACACCAAAGTGATCTCGGTGAGTCAAACGTCTTATAATATGTCGTAAATAAGGTCCAGGTCGTCAAAAACAAGCATTGTCCTTTAAGCTGGCTTTAATGGGACACTGAACTGTCTTTGTTGTTTGTTTTGTTTTGTGCACCTGAGCGGCGGTATAGCAGCAGAGTGAGAGTCCCAGTGGACTCCGGTGTCAGGAGGGGGCGGACTCTTCAGGTTCCGGTCAGGTTGGACTGACTCCATTGTTATACTCTGTTTCTCCCTTTTTACTTAATCTTTATTCTTTATTTCTGCTCATACACATGAATACACAGACACATGTTTGTATTTGACATTGCAGGCATGCTGGTTGAGGGAAGATTAGACCTTGACCTGGATTATACATTAAAGTAGACACACACACAAACACACACACACACACACACACACACACAAACACACACACACACCCCACATATGCTCTTCTTCTCTTTGTTTCCTTCCTCTCATATCTAAGCGTATTTAAGGGCATTTTGCAAGCTGAGCTGTGTTATTTTTATGCTGTGTTGTTTTATGCTTTATGCTGTTTTTATGCTTTATGCTGTTTTTTGTATGCTATGTTATTATGTGATGATTGTGACAATGTTTGCTATATTGCTGAGCTATTGAATGGATCATAATTGAGATGCAATTGTCTTAGGTGGTCGGTTATTGATTGGTTTATATTAGATTGCTTGATTGGTTTTTGGGTCAGTTAATAGGTTGACTGATTGGTTACTTAATTGGTGTGGACTGGTGTGGTGACCTAATTGTTAATTGCTTATTGACTTAATTGATATAGGTATCCGTCACACGTTCCTGCAGATTCATGCTCTACAACATCAGGAGGATTCGCCCTTTCCTCACTAATGAAACGGCGCAGGTACTCATCCAGGCCCTGGTCATCTCCCGCCTGGACTACTGCAACTCCCTCCTCGCGGGGGCACCGGCGTCAGCCATTAAACCTCTGGAACTTGTCCAGAAAGCTGCTGCTCGCCTGGTGTTCAACCACCCCAAATTCTCCCACACAACTTCCCTCCTCCGTTCCCTACACTGGCTCCCTGTAGCGGCTCGCATCCAGTTTAAAACTCTGGCGCTAACCTACAGGGCAATGAAAGGAACAGCCCCCTCCTACCTCCAGGCCATGGTCAAACCCTACATCCCCTCCCGACCACTACGCTCTGCTACCTCAGGGCGACTGGTTGCCCCGTCACTCCGAGGCCCCTGCGGTCGATCGACACGGTCACGGCTCTTCTCTGTCCTGGCCCCGCAGTGGTGGAATGAGCTGCCCACTGATGTCAGGACAGCAGAGTCGCTGCCCATCTTTCGTCGCAGGCTCAAAACTCATCTCTTCAGGAAGTACTACAACAATCCTCCCACCTAAGCACTTATTATATTATATTGCACTGTACTTTAGATTGTGATTCTTGCACTTTGCCTTCAGCACAAGATTATGCTCTTAGTCACTTGTTTTAGAAAGAAGATGCCCTTGTGAGTTCTGGCAAGTAGTAGTACATTGGCTCTTCCTACGTTAAATACAATTATTGTTAGTCGCTTTGGATAAAAGCGTCTGCTAAATGACTGTAATGTTATGTAATGTAATGTATTGGTTGGTTGTTTTTGGTTGATTTAGTCTTCATTGATTTATTGTTTCCTAGCTAATTATAGTCTCTTAATTGTTTTAGTGGTGTTTTATTTGGTCGGTTTGCTGGGTGAATTATTTGCTGCTGTGTTATTGATTTTTGTTTGATTGCTTAGACAGTTGTGTTATTACTGGGTGATTAATTATGATAATTGACTATAATAATAATGATAATAATAATTGATTAATTGCTTTGACTAATTTATATATTAATTGTCAATTGATTAATTGATAATTCACTGGCTGCTTTATTGGAAGTTAATTGGTTAACTTAACTAAGGTTAACTTAATTAACAGTTTAATTGCTAATTAGTATTATTTAATTGGCTGTTTTTGATTAATGCTTAATTGATTAACACGTTAATTCGTGATTAATTGATTACTAATTGGAAAGTGCTGGGTGATGCGGGATTGAGCTTCCTTTTTTAAATTTTTGCATGGTTTATATTATTTTGCTTGAGCAGAAATAAAAGAGCAGATGGGCAGTGGCTAGTTTCAGTGCGAACTAGAATGGAGAAGTAAGACGGCTCCTTCCCTCCACTAGTCTGGGGGTCCACCTTGGGCAAGTGGTAGTACCCCCTAGCCACCCTACCTGGGGTAACAGGAAAAAAAACCATGATGGAAGACCAAAGAGGAAGAGAGGCCCTTGTCTGGAGTAGGGCTGGGCGATAAAACGATTAATTCGATAAGAATCTTCCACGATAACGATGATAAACACGTTAGGCTTGTTTTCGATAAAGATGTTTACCTATTGGCTAACAAACTCACGAGCAGCCAATCGTACAGCAGCAGTGAAACAAATGCATGGGAATGGGAAGCCAGATATTTCCAGTGCAGCCCCTCCCACTCAACAATTCGGATGGCGACCACGCGTTCGGGTGTGTGAAAAATGAATGAGAACGACAACGTTAGGGAGGAAGAGATTGTGGAAAAGCCAAACAAATTCGGTTGTGTGGAAATGGTTTGGCTACCTTAAGTCTGACCAAGCACAGGTCAACGTTATGTGTAAACTTTGTCGGCGAACAGTACTCAGCGAAACTGGAAACACAACAAACCTGTTCCACCATCTAAAAAGGTACTATCCCACCGAACACTCAGAAGCCTCGAGTTTGCGCTACCATGAAAGTGTCAGCCTCCCAAGTAGGCCTACTTCCAAAGAACGACAACAGCCAACAATTAAGTCTGCTTTTTCCGCCGTTACACCATATGAAAAGACATCGAAGCGATACAAGGACATAACCAGCGCAGTAACGTACTGTATCGCCAAAGACATGATGCCTATTAGCACGGTGGGAAAACAGGGCTTCAAGAAACTAGTTCGTGTTATGGATGCGAAGTACGTGCTGCCCGGGCGGAAATATTTTTCTCAGACATCACTCCCTCGGCTCTACTCCGAGTGTAGGGGGAAACTGGAAGAGGAGCTCAGGAACATTAAACACTTCGCTACCACATCTGATATGTGGTCTAGTCGCACGTCGGAACCATACATGAGTCTCACAATACACTATATAGACGAGGAATGGGATCTCCAAAGCAGATGCCTTCAAACGGCATATTTTCCCGAAGACCACACTGCAGAGATCATTGCCCAGGGGCTTCAGGAGGCACTCCAGTCGTGGGGACTCAGCGAGGACCACCAGGTGTGCATTACTACCGACAGTGGTGCAAATATCGTGAAAGCTGCTTCACTGAACCACTGGCTACGACTGCAGTGTTTTGGACACCGGCTCCATCTCGCCGTTGGTAAGCTATTAACGTTATTCAAACATTTGGATAAATGTTAGTACTAGCTACAGCTGTCTGGGCTAACGTTAGTTAAACTAGCACTAGCTAACGGGGTCTTGCGTCCGATTAACTGCCCATACACAGGCTTGCTACAAATGTAACCTCGACTTGCTAGCTGACATTTTATAATAAACGTTTTATTATGTATTCTGTTAGCCAGCTAGCAAGCCAGGGGGGCTAGCCTAGCTAGCGAGTCTAGGTGCGTTGTTTACAAACCAAACGCGTTATACTGTCAGACAGCATAACGTTACTAAAACGATAAGCAGCGGGTGTAAATGTCACCTTTAGATGAAAATGGCCGTTTGTAATTCAAAATAAGTTATTTGTTTGATTTTGTGTATGCATGACTTTGGAGCTTTGTCACATTTCTCACCCATGAGGTTCTAGTGCAGCCCTGGATAAGGATAGTAGTAGGCTACTAGCCAAACACAGCACCTTCAGATTTCTTTGTCATTACAATGTTGAGTATTGGACATCCAATGAAACTAAAGATTGTTTCTCATCAGCTCATACAGTGCAATCGATTTAATATTAATAATAGAAACGTAGCAGCAGGCTCCCAAAGGCTCTCACTTTGTACTCATGTTGTTATATCTGTTTTATTTATTAATGTAATCAGTGACTGTTGCTGAGTCTTGTTTAACAATGTCTATATTGCCTTTCCATGCATCTTCAGAGAGAGGTGGGAGAGACCTGGCAGCAGCTCAAGAGGAGCTCAAACTACCCCAGCACAAGATGGTCACGGAGTCGCCTACAAGATGGGGGTCACGTCTGAAGATGGTAGAAAGAGTACTAGAACAAGAGAAGGCCATCGTACAGGTCTTGTCGGCTGACAAAAAAGCAGGCATTTGGTTCCCTCATGGCAGGATATCATGGTCCTCGAGTCTTTCCACAAGGCAGTGAATCCATTGCTAGAGTTCACTGATGCCCTCTCTGGGGAAGAATATGTCAGCATATCTTACCTCAAACCAGTCCTGCACCTTTTCAATGAGCTGGTGTTAAAGCCTGAAGATGGTGACAGTGATCTCACCAAGGAAATCAAGGCAGAGGTCATAGGTTATTTAAATAAGTACTATGACGACACAATCACTGATGACCTGCTGGATATGGCATCGCTGGTAGATCCACGGTTCAAGACCCAGTACATCAAGGTGGGTGTACATAAATGTTTTAACATATTTGGTATTTTTTCTCAGCTATATTTTTGTGAGCTATAACATTTCACAGCAAATTGTACCTGAATGATGAAGTATGTAACAATTAACTTATACATTTGTCTTATATACGTATACACCTTTTAAAGGAGGAGAAGGTGGTCGCCATGAAGGCCAGAGCCATGACCGAGATGTTGGAGGAGGGAAGAGCGGCAGAGGCAGCCACAGAAGCTGGAGTTGAGGGAGGAGCTGCTGCTGCAGCACCGACAACATCTACACCAGCTGACCTGACACCAGCCAAGAGGAAGAAGACAACATTGGGTAGCTTTTTCAAAAAGTTCTTCACCAGCACTACATCAGGTCTTACAGAACAGGAGGCTATTGAAGCTGAACTGAACAGGTACCTGCAAGCTCCTGATGCAGAGAGTGAGACCAATCCTCTGGCATGGTGGAAGATGCACAGCACATCCTTTCCCAGAGTGAGCAGCCTGGCAAAGCGCTACCTTTGTATACCTGCCACCAGTTGCCCCTCAGAGCGTGCTTTTAGTACAGGGGGCAACATGGTGTCCTGCCATCGAGCCGCTCTAAAGCCTGAGACAGTTCACAGACTAGTCTTTCTTGCAAGAAATCTACAGTAAAGAAGATGTGGGGAGACTGGATGGCTGCTAGCTGTTCTCTCAAACACTCTCTTTTTCTCTCTGTCTCCGTCTCTCTCTCTGTCTCTCACTCTCTTTCGCTCCCACAATCACAGTCACACACGCACACACACTCCCACAAACAGTCACACACACTCTCTCTCTCTCTCTCTGTCTCCATCTCTTTCGCTCCCACACTCACAGTCACACACGCACACACACTCCCACAAACAGACACAGTCACACACGCCCTGTTTGAAAATTTGGGGGTTAAAGTTATTGTTGCAGCTGCAGCATGTTTGAACTATACTTTCTATAATAATCTAGTGTTCTCAGGTTTATATGTTGTTCAAGATGCTTTTATGTTTTCTTACCCAATTATTTATTTCTATTTCTGTAAAGATAGCAACACAAGAATGTAGAACAAAGACAGACCGAAAAGGTCTCTAAAATGTTGTTTTTGTGTGTATTTAATTTAATTTATTGATTCTCATAATAAATAATTGTATTACAAACCATAATTAGCCTTCTGGTTCATTTAAGGTATCTAAGGAAAATACTCTTAAAATACTCTTGTATTATTTAATGTATATCGTGATAATTATCGATATCGATCAATGTGGAAAAGCATATTGTGATAACATTTTGGGCCATATCGCCCAGCCCTAGTCTGGAGCCAGGCCCAGACGGATGGCCCAGACGGAGGGCCCGCCTGCGAACGCCTGGTGGCTGGGCTTACCACGGAGCCCGGCCCATCCCGAAAGAGCTACATGGAAACACCATCTCCTCCGTCCCGTGGACCCACCACCCATGGGAGGAATTGTCGGGGTCAGGTGCGCTGCCAACTAGGTGGCAGTGAAAGCGGTGGGCACCGACGGACTGGACCCGAGTGGCAGAGGCTAGCACTGGGGACAGTGAACGTGACCTCGCTGGGGGGGAAGGAGCCGGAGCTTGTGAGGGAAGTGGAGCGATACCAATTACACCTGGTGGGGCTAACCTCCACGCACAGCACCGGCACCGGAACCAAACTCCTGGATAGGGGTTGGACCCTGTTCTTCTCCAGAGTTGCTCACGGTATGAGGTGTAAGGCAGGTGTGGCTATACTAGCTAGCCCCCAGCTGAGCGCCTCTGTGCTGGAGTTCACCCCAGTGGACGAGAGGGTCGCCTCCCTGTGCCTTAGGACTGTGGGGGGGAGGGGGGGACTCTGACTGTGGTTTGTGCTTATGCACCGAACAGCAGTTTAGAGTACTCAGCCTTCCTGCAGACCCTGAGTGGAGTCCTATTTGGGGCTCCTGCAGGGGACTCCACTGTCCTATTGGGGGACTTCAATGCACACGTGGGCAATGATGGACAAACTTTGAGGGGTGTGATTGGGAGGAATGGCCACCACGATCTGAACCCGAGTGGTGTTTTGTTGTTGGACTTCTGTGCAAGTCACAGTTTGTCCATAACAAACACCATGTTCGAACACAACGATGCCCACAAGTACACCTGGCATTAGAACACCTTAGGCCGAAGAACGATGATAGATTTTGTTATTGTATCAGCCGATCTGAGGCCATGTGTTGTGGACACTTGGGTAAAGAGAGGGGCAGAGCTGTCCACTGATCACATTGGTGGTGAGCTGGTTTCGATGGCGGGGGAAACCTCTGGAAAGACCTGGAAAACCCAAGCATGTAGTGAGGGTGAACTGGGTGTTCAAAGCCTCCATTGCTGAAGCTGCGGCTGGGAGCTGCGGCCTGAATGCCATAGGTACCTCAAGGGGCGGTAACCCTAGGACACCGTGGTGGACAGCGGTGGTCAGGGAAGCCGTCCGACTGAAGAAGGAGGCCTTCCGGGTTATGTTAGCCCGGGGGACTCCAGAAGCAGTTGCAGGGTATCGGCTGGCCCGGAGGGCTGCGGCTTCGGCCGTGACCAAGGCAAAGCAGCGGGTGTGGGAGGAGTTCGGAGAAACCATGGAGAAGGACTTTCGGTCAGCACCAAAGTGTTTCTGGAAGACCATCAGACACCTCAGGAAGGGAAAGCGGGGGACCATCCAAGCTGTATACAGCAAGGAAGGGACACTGCTGACCTCAACTGAGGAGCACTTTGAGGAACTCCTGAGCCCAATAATCCACCCTCTATGATTGAGGCAGAGCCGGAAGATGATGGGGGGTCATCGTCAATTTCCCTGGAGGAGGTCACTGAGGTAGTCAAACATCTCCACAGTGGCAAAGCCCCAGGGACTGATGAGATCCATCCAGAAATGCTGAAGGCGCTGGGTGTTGAGGGGCTGTCTTGGTTGACACGCCTCTTTAACATTGCGTGGAAGTCCGGGTCAGTGCCAAAGGAGGGGCAGACTGGGGTGGTGGTCCCAATATTTAAAAAAGGGAAACAGAGGGTGTGTGCCAATTATAGAGGCATCACATTACTCAGCCTCCCAGGGAAAGTGTACTCCAAGGTGCTGGAAAGGAGGGTCCGGCCGATAGTCGAACCTCAGATCGAAGAGGAACAATGCGGATTTCGTCCTGGTCGTGGAACCACAGACCAGCTCTTCACTCTCGCAAGGATCTTGGAGGGGGCTTGGGAATTCGCCCAACCTGTCTACATGTGTTTTGTGGACTTGGAGAAGGCTTATGACCGGGTCCCTCGAGAGGTCTTGTGGAGGGTTATGCGGGAGTATGGGGTGAGGGGATTCCTACTTAGGGCCATCCAATCCCTGTTTCACCCAGAGCGAGAGCTGTGTCCATGTCCTCGGCAGTAAGTCATCTTCCTTTCCGGTGGGGGTTGGCCTCCGCCAGGGCTGCACTTTGTCACCAATCCTGTTTGTGATTTTCATGGACAGGATATCGAGGCGTAGCCGCGCGGAGGTGGGTTTGCAGTTCGGTGAGCTGGGGATCACGTCGCTGATATTTGCAGATGATGTGGTCCTGATGGCATCATCTGCCTGCGACCTCCAGCACTCTGTGGATAGGTTCGCAACTGAGTGTGAAGCGGCTGGGATGAGAATCAGCACTTCTAAGTCTGAGGCCATGGTTCTCAGCAGGAAACCGGCGGTCTGTCCGCTCCGAGTAGGAAATGAGTCCTTACCCCAAGGGAAGGAGTTCAAGTATCGGGGGTCTTGTTCACGAGTGAGGGAACCATGGAGAGGGAGCTTGGTCGGAGAATCGGAGCAGCTGGTGCGGTTCTGCAGTCGCTTTACCGCACTGTTGTGACGAAAGAGAGCTGAGCCAAAAGGCAAACTCTCGATCTGCCGGTCTATCTTTGTTCCCACCCTCACCTATGGTCATGAAGGATGGGTCATGACCGAAAGAATGAGATCACGGATACAAGCGGCCGAAATGAGGTTTCTCCGGAGGATGGCTGGGGTCTCCCTGAGAGATCGGGTGAGAAGTTCAGTCATCCGGGAGAGACTCGGAGTAGAGTCGCTGCTCCTTTGCGTCGAAAGGAGCCAGTTGAGGTGGTTCGGGCATCTAGTGAGGAAGCCTCCTGGGCGCCTCCCTAGGGAGGTGTTCCAGGCGTGTCCAGCTGGGAGGAGGCCGCGGGGTAGACCCAGATGAGTGTGCAACTCTCTTTTTTGTTTTCAGTTATAAGTTCCGTCAGTCTGCACCTCTAAAAAGTTTTTGGGTGTGCTCCACCTTGTATACAGATGTGGGAACATAAGAATGTAACTTGACCCGCGGTATTCTAACAGGCGCTTTACAGCATTCCGCACCACCGCTCGCACGCCCATAGGGGCGCAGTAATACTACTCATTGACCCATTGATGTAGCTCATGTCGCACATTAGATGAGCCTACCGTTCTCAAACTCCTTGTTCTCTGTCTGGTTGTTATTCAATTATTACGAACAAAGCCTATCTATCTATAGTTTCTATCTCTGTAACTGTCGCCGGGTCTATATCTGTTAACTCATGTGTTGGGACAAGTAGAAGTTTAATATATTAGGCTAACTGAGTGTTCTCATATGGAACATGGCATCAGGACGAGTAAGATGGCTAACAGAGCTGACCGGAGATGTGTTTGAAATGGTTCACTCACTCCCTATTCCCTATGTGGTGCTACTCATAGTGAACTACAGTAGGACCCCACTCATCCGAACTTCAGAGATCCGAACCTCCCGGTCTACCGGACAGGCTTAAAAAACGTTATTTTTATTTTTAGCCTGCTATCTGGTTACTGGTGGGATTTTCATTACAATACTGTATCCTACTGTGAATAAAAACAGAACTGTATGTAGACCTACATGTTGCCTGTAGGCTGTAGCCTACTGTCACGTTTAATTTCTTTGTTACTTTAATGTCGAGCGCAAAACGCAAACGAGTCTGCTGCGCGAGAGCTGCATTCCTTGGTAGCCAGAAAGCGCGTCAGCAACCTGAAGCAGAGGAGCATCGAGTCATTTTTCGTTCCCAGTTAATGGATTTCAGGAACACAGACGTGTGGGCTTGTAGATTAGCCTACTCAACCTACTGTATTTGTTAATAGCCTAGGCCACGTTAGCCTACATCGGTTGTTTTAGAGACTTTCTTTTAGGCTACAATAGCCTAAGACACGACAACTTGTCTGTCATTTCATTTATTTATTTATTGATTATCATTTGCTCTAATTGTTCTAATGTTGGGTTGTTTTAAAGCTATACCATTTTCTTCTGTGAATACAGTAGACTATCGCGTACGCTTCATTTGAGAATAAAGTACAGTATTTGATCAAAGCATGCACTCAAGTGGAAATTCGGTTATTTTATTATAGGCTACTGTAGGCCTATTATAGGCTAGGCTATATGAGTTTAGTTGGCTATTTGATTGCAATTTTGATGCATTTTCACAAGTAATTAAGGGTATGTATCTGTCTATTATGAGTCTATATGAAACAAGTATACCACTTATTGAATTTGGTGCATTTTAACATAAGTTTCAGTCATCCGGACATTTCAGAGATACGAACGACCTTCGGTCCCGTTGGGTTCGGATAAGTGTGGTCCTACTGTACATAGGGAATGATTTAACAGTTTTAGGACACTACATGGAATGTCATTGCGTGAGATATTCATGACGCAAACAAGCAGACGCGCCGATCACTGATGGCAGCAGGTTGAAATATCAGGTAGTATTCAGGTTCCATGTTTAGTTGAATGATAAATCCCATATAAATGGTTGGAATTCTAATGATGTGCAAGTGTGATTTTGTCAACTTTAGTGCTGTCTGCTAATAGCAGGCTGTGAAGCTGCACAATAAGACCGTGATAGCAAGTTAGCTCACGACAGCAGCTTCATAATATTAACGGTAGCTGTCGGTGGCTAAAAAGCAGATAGCTAACTTTACAACGATGATTCCTGTAGCTATTTTGATTTTCATGCTATTAGGTCAACTTCTGTTTCTCGGGCAGGAACGGAGACGAGCTCGCATTAGCAGCAAAGCAGCTGGAGGAATGATCTTAACATTAGCTACTGCTTTAGCCACTGCTAGCTACCGTCTTCTTCACTTCTCCTTCGGTAAAACATGACACCGTTGTATTGTGGTATTGTGGAGTGCTTAGGCAGAAGCAGGAAGAGAAACCCGTCATGGGACCCTAAATCAGAAAAAATATGGAATGGTAGTGAACGGCGTGAGAAGCTATTGTAAGCTAGACTGCAACGTTAACAACTGTACCAGTTAGCTAACAACTATGTGAACTCAAACTCCTTGTTCTCTGTCTGGTTGTAATTTTAATTATTACGAACAAAGCCTATGTATCTATAGTATCTATCTCTGTAACTGTCGTCGGGTCTGTATCTGTTAACTCATATGGAACAAGGTATCGGGACAAGTAGAGGTTTAATACAGTAGGCTAACTAGCTAGCTAGCAGAGTGTTCTCATATGGAACATGGCATCAGGACGAGTAAGCTAGCTAACGGGGCTGACTAGAGATGTGTTTGAAATGGTTCACTCACTCCCTATTCCCTATGTAGTGTTACCCATAGTTAACTACATAGGGAATAATTGCTTCAGATATTCATGGAATGTACACACCAGTTAGCTAGCAACTACGTGGACACAGGCTGATCTACTATACGGAATTGGACCGAGGAGTGTTCTCATATGGAACTAGGCTAACACAGTTGTTTCAAGACCAGTAGTAACGTTTGTGGTTTCATTTTTGTCCTTCTCTTGGCTATACTCCGGCTATGTCCTTCTCTTCACTACTCCAGCCCCCACCTCCTACTCCCAACTCCTCCCTTCTCCCTGATGATTTCGCCAACTTCTTTGACAAGAAAGTTAACGATATCAGATCCCCTTTCTCCCCTCCCCCGGTCAACGCTCCGTGCACAAAACTCACCCCCCCACCCTCTCTCCCCTCCCTGCTCCCCCCCTCCTCTCCACGCCCCACCTTATCCCACTTTTCTCCCCCAACGAGGCCCTCAACCTTGTAACATCTAACCGCCCCACCACGTGCTCCCTAGACCCTGTTCCCTCGACTCTCCTTCAGTCTGTTGCACCCGAACTCCTTCCCTTCCTAACCCACCTCATCAATGCATCTCTTGTATCAGGATGCTTTCCCTCTGCTTTCAAGACTGCCAGAGTCACCCCCCTCCTAAAGAAACCATCTCTCGACCCCTCTGATGTCAAAAACTACAGACCGGTTTCCCTTCTATCCTTTCTATCCAAAACACTTGAACGTGCTATCTTTAACCAACTGTCTTCGTACCTCCACCAGAATGACCTCCTAGATCCCCACCAATCCGGGTTAAAGGCTGGCCACTCGACAGAGACCGCCCTCCTTGCAGTTACGGAGTCACTCCATGCTGCAAGAACGAACTCTCTCTCCTGTGTCTTGATACTCCTAGACCTGTCAGCAGCATTTGATACGGTAGACCACCAGATCCTCCTCTCCACCCTCGAGGAGAAAGGCATCGATGGCTCTGCACACTCCCTGTTTGCATCCTACCTGACGGGCTGCTCCTACCAGGTGACATGGAGAGGGTCGATGTCGGAACCGCGTAGTCTGACTACGGGGGTTCCACAAGGGTCTGTCCTGGGTCCTCTCCTGTTTTCCCTCTACACTACATCTCTGGGCTCTGTCATTCGCTCGCATGGCTTCTCCTATCACTGCTATGCAGATGACACCCAACTGGTTCTGTAATTTCCCCCTTCTGATACAAAAGTGGGGACACGCATAGCTGGGTGCTTGGCTGACATCCCGGAGTGGATGACGACACATCACCTCAAGCTCAATCTGGACAAGACTGAGCTGCTGTTCCTCCCGGGGAAGGGCTGTCCGCACCGGGACCTGGCCATCACCATTGAAGTGATTCGCTTTGGATAAAAGCGTCTGCTAAATGACTATAACGTCATTTGCGCATTTGACCTAACAGCCACCACGTCTTGACCCGACGTCAGTTACCGAGATAGATAGGCTACTGTAGGCCTAGATATAGGTGTTCGTAATAATTAAATTACATCCAGATGGAGAAAACATGTGTTTGAGAACAAGGTAATAATAATTAAACGTTTTTTGTATAGCACCTTTCATACAGATAAATTCAGCTCAAAGTGCTTTACAACAGAGCATTTAAATTAAAGAATGTGAAATTTAATGATGATTCATTCGTAGACTATAGGAGAAAAACACTGAGCCCAGCCTGCTAAATCTACTCAAAGACGCCACCTGGCGGTGGTGCATCACTAAAACGAAATAACACCCGTCTGAAATCCCACGAGATTTCCAACGGGATTTCCCTGCCAAAGGTGAAATGCTGCAGCATGTGACATTTCTAACTTCCCACATCTGTATTTGACAAAAACAGGTTAATATGCAAGCCGGTTTTCATTGCTAAATCAAAGCGGGGAGAGCCGGGAACATGCGTCTACATTTCGTGAACTTGTTCGTGGACGCGCGTAGGCCAGAAAAGCACAACTGCGCAAGTACAAAAGTCACCGGAAATAGTCAAATGACTACAAATTTGCCAAGATGGCGCGGTTCAATAGGGCTTCATTTGTGATAGCGCTCAGTGAATGGAGTTGCTGTATCCAGTTCTATTAATACATCCATGGCAGGAGGCAACAGGAAATCACGTGACCTCTGCAGTTGACAGGAAATCGGACGTTGGTTGTGATCGTAACATTAGCTAACAATTGCATTACGTTAGCTAGAGAGCCAAATAGAACTCCAAGTGTATCCCAATTTTTTTGTTTAACATCCGGTAAGCCTTTACTGGCTACATTCAACAAGAATAATTTTAATAAGAACTGTGGTCCTGAAAAAGACTCTCCTATCACCTCATAGGAGAAACAGGCTGCTTACAAAAAGGCTGCTTTTGCAACCTCCCTATCACTAAATCCCCCTCCCCCTCACACCAATCCCAACAATACTCAACCTCCCTATCACTAAGTCCCCCTCCCCCTCACACCAATCCCAACAATACTCAACCTCCCTATCACTAAGTCCCCCTCCCCCTCACACCAATCCCAACAATACTCAACCTCCCTATCACTAAGTCCCCCTCCCCCTCACACCAATCCTAACAATACTCAACTCCCAATAACTCAGTTTGTGTTGATGTTTCAAAATTAGTGATTGGTGTAGGGTTTTAAGATATATCTCCTGCAGAAGTGACAAGCTTGTGCTCAGATGAGGAGCAGGCCTGCTGTATCAGCTGCTCACATTGATTGTTCCCTCTCAACACAAACACAACAAATTCTATCTGCAAGTATCAAACCATAGTCATCTGACCTGCAATGAATGTAACCTACTGTTTTAATTGTTGACATATTCATCAAATCCTTTTTATTTATTTTTTTAACCCTGATGGAGACTTGCAATGGCAATAATTACAATGGGTATTATATACAATTATAATGGGTTCATCGCTGGGGTCGATCTCTGCCTCCATCATGGCGATCTTGAGGATGTCCATTGGAGGCCAGGTTAGGAGAAAGAAAGAGGAGAAAGAACAGAGAGAGGATAGGATCTGAGTAAACAAGTCCCAAATGTCAAATGCACTTTTTCAAGTTGCCTAGGACTTCCATCATTATACACAAATCCACTTGAACTTGAACAAGGTTCCTGATGTCACTGGAGAGAGAGAGTGCTCACCTGGCTTGCTGTCTTGTCTGCAGCCACTGGATGGTGGGCGTGCAGGGGTGGGGGCTGTGACAGCTGGGTGTGGATGGGCCTGTGTTGGGAGGTGGGCCTGCAGGGCGGGGCCTGTGACAGCTGGGTGTGGATGGGCCTGTGTTGGGAGGTGGGCGTGCAGGGGCGGGGCCTGTGTTGGGAGGTGGGCCTGCAGGGCGGGGCCTGTGACAGCTGGGTGTGGATGGGCCTGTGTTGGGAGGTGGGCGTGCAGGGGCGGGGCCTGTGTTGGGAGGTGGGCCTGCAGGGCGGGGCCTGTGACAGCTGGGTGTGGATGGGCCTGTGTTGGGAGGTGGGCGTGCAGGGGCGGGGCCTGTGTTGGGAGGAGGGCCTGCAGGGCGGGGGCTGTGACAGCTGGGTGTGGATGGGCCTGTGTTGGGAGGTGGGGGCCTGCAGGGCGGGGGCCGAGACAGCTGGGTGTGGATGGGCCTGTGTTGGGAGGTGGGGGCCTGCAGGGCGGGGGCTGTGACAGCTGGGTGTGGATGGGTCTGTGTTGGGAGGTGGGCCTGCAGGGGCGGGGGCTGTGACAGCTGGGTGTGGATGGGTCTGTGTTGGGAGGTGGGGGCCTGCAGGGCGGGGGCTGTGACAGCTGGGTGTGGATGGACCTGTGTTGGGAGGTGGGCCTGCAGGGCGGGGGCTGTGACAGCTGGGTGTGGATGGGTCTGTTTTGGGAGGTGGGGGCCTGCTGGGGTGTGACCTGGGGCTTGGTGTGGGTCCCCGGGGTGGAGGGCTGGATGGAGAGACCCCTGAGGCAGACGCACATTTCTAACCATTACATTCATGTTGTCTATCCATGTAAATAAACCAGTACACATATTTGTACATGTTGTTATCAATCAATTGATAATTATCAATATCGAAATGTAATCATACAATAGGCTACTTGCCAGCTAGTAGTAGCCCGCTAACCTTGGCTGTCAGGCTAGTAACGTCAACTGCGTGCTACACTGGCTGCACGCTCTGGGAGTTAGCCAGACTAGTTCCCAATGGTAAAACTGTCCAATAAAACTTCCAATAAAGAATAAAACATCTCCCTAGCATCCGACCAGCTAGCTACAGCTGCTGCCAATTAGTGAGCTAATGTAACCTGATTCAAAGAGTTTGTCCTCAAACGATATCCATTTTAACCTCAATTAAACTAATTAATTTACACAAATATTTTAATAACTGCTAGCTAGCTACATGACCTGCAACAATGATGCAACGAAACATCGCTAGCTAACATTAGCTAAATGCTTAGAGCCACTTGGCCTAAAGTTTGATAGACAACACTGAATAAAACCTTAGAAAAGACAACAAACCTTTTAAAGTATCTTATCGCAGTATCAGAGGCTTCTCGGCAACAAGTGGACTAATAAAGAATAAATAAAGAATATCTTATCTTCTTCACTGGAATTAATGGCGGCTCGCAAACAACAAACATCTGACTGCACATCATGAACTGTCATTCACGAAAAAACTACCAGAAGATGACCTTCCTGTCAACTGTGGTGGTCACGTGATTTCCTGTCAATTGTGGAGGTGCCTCTTGCGCATGCTCACAAAAAACAGAACGGATTTCCTGTCAACTGCAGAGGTCACGTGATTTCCTGTCAACTGCGGAGGCGCCTCTTGCGGAGGTCGGCCATTATGTCTGCAGCCAGATGCATCTTCATAAAGGTCGCAAAGATAGCCTACTTCCGGGTGGACAACGTTCAATCAATCAATCAAAGCTTTATTTGTATAGCGCATTTCATACCCAGAGGCAACACAATGCGCTTTACAGAGAACAAGGGAGGTGGGCATACGACCCACCCCTACATATTCCAGAGGGAAGCAAAAAAACAGTAATCACCCGGGGGACAGATAATTGAGCTGTAAAAATTCTTCCCTGACCCCTCTCAACAAGGCGATCAAGCAAGCTCCTGGAGTATGTTTGAGATAAGAACATTTATAAAACAATAAATTACATTAAATTACATTTTCAGAGTAAGAGAAGCTAAAAAACAACATAGGAGAGACATGGCAAATACTGGTGTGTGTTTGCTATGGTCCAGGCCTAAATCCGGAAGTGGGCTGGTGTATGTCTGTGTGTATGTGTGTGTGTGTTAACTAAGTGCTACGACATCCACAGCAGACACAGGGGTATCTATCGGACTCAGGGAGGTCTGCTGGTGACAGTGGGGCATCCACTGGACCTGGTTAGAAGATAGGAGGGAGAGAGAGAGGCATAAGGGAGAGGGAAGGCAGAACAGGGTTCGCAGCACACAGAGCCATAAAAGCAACACAGATATTAAACCAGGCAACCTGGAGCAAGCTCCTGGAATATATTTGTCTAATGGCTAAGAACATTTATAGAGCAATAAATTACATTAAAGTCGCACTGAAATGAAAAAAGCATTCTGTCCCATTTCGGTTCACATAATTGGTCAAAGTGTTCACCTATTCAACGATGTATGCCAAAAAAATTACAAAATTCTACTTTTGTTGTAATCTTATATCAAAGTATATAATTTCTTACTTCCTGGAAAACGGTAGGTCACGTGCAATGACGACAACAGGTACCTTAGATTTTAGGCCAATAATCTCACGACATCCAACCAATCAACGCTATCCTTCTATCGAATCTGTCTAAAGTTCTTAAAACCCATCCACTTGTCAATGCTCCAATCAAATTCCTCAACACATGTCCCGCCCTCATAGCTTGTTTGCGTCGGAAATACGTCAAACTACAGAAGTTAGATGATCTCAAACGTCCGTTTCAGTGCGACTTTAAATTACATTTTCAGGGCAAGAAAGGCTAAGAGCATCAGGTCTAGGCCTAAGCCGGATGTGAACTGATGTGTGTCTGTGTGTACGTGTGTGTGTGTGTATTAACTAAATATTACAACATCCACAGCTGACACGAGGGTATAAATCGAACTCAGGGTGGTTTGCGGGCAACAGTGGGGCATCCACTGGACCTGGTTAGACGATAGGAGGGAGAGAGAGATAGAGGCACTAGGGGAGGCAGAAAACGGTTACTGGCATGCTGAGCCATTGAAGCAACACAGATGTCAGAACAGAACAAGCCTGTTTCAGGGTAACCAGCTTCTGTACACTACTTGATATACATACAGTGGTAGAAGATTTTTAACTGATCTAGTCAAAAAGGATTTGCCAAGATTCGCTCAAACAGGTTAAGTCTGGTTTACTGAGAAAACATAAGAGCGCAAGGACTTCAGGACAACGCACGTGAGTAGTTTATCCAAGTTAAGTGCCGCAGTCTGGTCTTGCTTGGCCTTATATTACATTACATTACATTACAGTCATTTAGCAGACGCTTTTATCCAAAGCGACTAACAATAATTGCATTTAACGTAGGAAGAGCCAATGTACTACTACTTGCCAGAACTCACAAGTGCATCTTCTTTCTAAAACAAACAAGTGACTAAGAGCATAATCTAGTGCTGAAGGCAAAGTGCAAGAATCACAATCTAAAGTACAGTGCAATATAATAAGTGCTTAGGTGGGAGGATTGTTGTAGTACTTCTTGAAGAGATGAGTTTTGAGCCTGCGACGAAAGATGGGCAGCGACTCTGCTGTCCTGACATCAGTGGGCAGCTCATTCCACCACTGCGGGGCCAGGACAGAGAAGAGCCGTGACCGTGTCGATCGACCGCAGGAGCCTCAGAGTGACGGGGCAACCAGTCGCCCTGAGGTAGCAGAGCGTAGTGGTCGGGAGGGGATGTAGGGTTTGACCATGGCCTGGAGGTAGGAGGGGGCTGTTCCTTTCATTGCCCTGTAGGTTAGCGCCAGAGTTTTAAACTGGATGCGAGCCGCTACAGGGAGCCAGTGTAGGGAACGGAGGAGGGAAGTTGTGTGGGAGAATTTGGGGTGGTTGAACACCAGGCGAGCAGCAGCTTTCTGGACAAGTTCCAGAGGTTTAATGGCTGACGCCGGTGCCCCCGCGAGGAGGGAGTTGCAGTAGTCCAGGCGGGAGATGACCAGGGCCTGGATGAGTACCTGCGCCGTTTCATTAGTGAGGAAAGGGCGAATCCTCCTGATGTTGTAGAGCATGAATCTGCAGGAACGTGTGACGGATATGACATGTGAGGAAAATGATCCAGGGTCACACCCAGATTCCTCGCAGTCCGAGTCGGGGTCACCACTGTGTCTTCAATGGTGATGGCCAGGTCCCGGTGCGGACAGCCCTTCCCCGGGAGGAACAGCAGCTCAGTCTTGTCCAGATTGAGCTTGAGGTGATGTGTCGTCATCCACTCCGAAATGTCAGCCAAGCACCCAGCTATGCGTGTCTCCACTTCTGTATCAGAAGGGGGAAATGACAGAACCAGTTGGGTGTCATCGGCATAGCAGTGATAGGAGAAGCCATGCGAGCGAATGACAGAGCCCAGAGATGTAGTGTAGAGGGAAAACAGGAGAGGACCCAGGACAGACCCTTGTGGAACCCCCGTAGTCAGACTACGCGGTTCCAACGTCGACCCTCTCCATGTCACCTGGTAGGAGCGGCCCGTCAGGTAGGATGCAAACAGGGAGTGTGCAGAGCCATCGATGCCTTTCTCCTCGAGGGTGGAGAGGAGGATCTGGTGGTCTACCGTATCAAATGCTGCTGACAGGTCTAGGAGTATCAGGACAGAGGAGAGAGAGTTCGCTCTAGCGGCATGGAGTGACTCTGTTACTGCAAGGAGGGCGGTCTCTGTCGAGTGGCCAGCCTTGAACCCGGATTGGTGGGGATCTAGGAGGTCGTTCTGGTGGAGGTACGAAGACAGTTGGTTAAAGATAGCACGTTCAAGTGTTTTGGATAGAAAGGATAGAAGGGAAACCGGTCTGTAGTTTTTGACATCAGAGGGGTCGAGAGATGGTTTGTTTCAAGCAATACATAGGTATGGCGCTTCCAGGATGTGATTGGCTAACCCATTGTACACGTCATATTAAATGGCAGGCGTCATCAACAGTGGTCGAGAATACAGACACGTGACATGAGAAAAGGCGGTGATTTCTTGAAGGGACAATGGGACAAAGGATGGTTATTCTGGAGCAGACAACGTCTAGGTGTCTCGACCTTCTGGAGAGGTCATCCTGTCTATGTGAAAGGTTGAGGGAAGGGGTGAATTACAAAGGAGGTGGTGAAACGTGAAACTACAATTTCTATGACAATTCCCCGATTTGTGCCTAACGAGGCACATAAAAATATAGAAATATCAAATATAAACTCCAAACACAGTGTAAACATTCAGCTATGCTATACATGTGGAAAGGAAGTAATCTCTTTTTCTCCACTAGGTGGAGCAGAGTAAAAAAGGCCTGAGAATTTTATTATGGAACATTTAACAAAAATTAGATTATTTTCTCTCCACATGCAAATCATGCACCCAAACTCCTTGATTCAGAAATTTGACAGAAAACAAGGTAAAAAAGATGACATGATTACTAGTCTAAAAAAGGGACAACCATTCACCAAAAAACCTTGATTTAAAGTTTGACAGAAACAAGGTAAAAAGATGACATGGTATCCAGTATAAAACAGTTGAAGTTCTGAAAAAGGGCAAAAAAACCTCTTGGTCAATTTAGAGGAAAAACCCAAAGAAATAACCCTTCAAACTCATTTATCAGCTCATGTTTCAACCATTGTAACTCTAAAACAAATATCATACACTTCTTCAAGATAATTTCAAAGTTCATTCACTCCTGTTGTGAACAATCGAATGTCATTGGGGAAACAAGGCGACTCCTCTTCTGGATCGCAGCTTCCATGTTTGCGTCTCTGAATATTCAATGTTGGTTCCAGTGTGTGCGTGTGTGTGTGTGTTTTGATGCAGTCATTGCTGTTGGGCTTGTCCACTGAATGTTCAATGTAGGTTCCAGTGTGTGTGTGTATGTGGTGCAGTCATTGCTGTTCAGCTTGTCCACGTTGTCATAACGACCACGAGAAGGAGGTGACCGGCAAGGTCACTCTCCGATTGCTCATCAGAGGAGAGGACAGTGTGGCGGCCCACTGCTTTGCTCTTGAGATCTCTGGTTCGGCTGCATGGACCGTCCTCTGCTGCTTGGACCCGCCGACAATGGCTCGCATGGACCCACAAAATCCTCTCAGCTACTTTGACAGCTATTCCACACAGGCCTGAATGCCATGGTCCTGATTGCTCCATCTTCTACGGGTAGGTTCACCCCACTACTTCTACTTCTCTTCCATGTCTTCTGGCCTCTTCTTCTCAGGCTGCTCGTCTGCTCCCTGGTTTGGGACGCAACGGCTCTCATGGACCCACAAAGTTCTCTCAGCTACTCTGGCAGCCGTCTGCGTGGTGAGTTGAATCTGGTACGGCCCCAGGTCACGGATCAGGACCCAATCCCCAGGCTTGGTGTGATGCAGGAACCCTTCTTTGGTCAGGAACCCCTCTTTCGTCAGGAATGGTTATCAGCAGTCTGTTGAAGATATTCTCAGAAACATTGTTAAAGGACAATGCTCGTTTTTGACAACCTGGACCTTATTTACGACATATTATAAGACGTTTGACTCACCGAGCTCACGTTGGTGTAGTTCGGAGGCATGTAGAAGAAATTAAGAATCCAGCGCGAGCCAGTATATCCATGTAATGGCGGTGGTCGGGGCACTTAGAATGCAGTTTCTAAAAATCTATTTTCTGCCGCGAAACGGTTGTTTTCATCAATCTGTCTTGATGAATCGCTAGTTGTGCTTACATAGAGAGCATAGGCCTGTTGTGGTATTTCACATGCCTCTGTAATATGATCTTTAGAAACGTCTTTTATAATAGCAAAAATATAAAAATAACAAAATAATTATAATAAAAATAGCAAAGCTATTTGCTCCAGCACTAATGCGCACAGCGCGCAATAGTTGCTCCAGCACGCTGTGCGCATGCGTGCTGGAGCAAGTGAGGAAGCTATTTCGTGTCTAAAGACATTTCAAAAGATCATATTAAAGAGGCATGTGAAATACCACAACAGGCCTATGCTCTCTATGTAAGCACAACTAGCGATTCATCAAGACAGATTGATGAAAACAACCGTTTTCCAGAGAAGCATTTCTATAACATCTGACGATAT